>NC_068401.1:977152-1114652 GCF_023724105.1 Carassius gibelio
ACTCAGGTTTAGACCCACTTTAGGCTGAGTTAATGATAACAATATTTATTTTTGGGTGAACTGTCCCTTTAAAGTCCTCATCTTGTAGGTAAAGCATCACTTTCACAACTATTATGTTGTATTTGTTTCAAGTTACTAGATATTCACATAAAAAAATGAATATTACTAATATTATATTATTATTTTGGCTGTTAACACCAGTTTATTTGATTTACGCTGTACTTTTACACAATAAAACGTGGTATTACTAAGATATGTATTCAAAAAGCATCATATTGCATGCTTAAACAGTCTAAAAAGTCCAAAAATGTGCATTTTTGCATGTGAAGTATTGCCAGTATTAATGTGAGATATATACAGGCTAATAATCATCACGAATATAGTTGCAACAATGTTGGATCTGCCACTGACGGTTCGCTCATTACGCTCTAATTGCACACTTCACGTCGCCGCTATCCGTGCTAAGCACATGCTAGGCTAGCTGCAGAAGTCAGCCGCGCGCGTCAGTGACAAACAGCATTCTCCGCTCATCCATCATAAGTGCCAAACTCAAGACATTTATTACAGAGTTTGCCGATCTTTGCTGTTCTCCTCGCCGCTTTTCACTTAATCTCTCTCGGCGCTTTCCACTGAAGCTGGAAAGATGCTGAACAGCAGTAAAGGAAGCACTACATTAATTAAATGCAGAAATTTGCCCCGCTCTATTTTGTTGCTGAGAAAGAGCTGCTAAGATTGATGAACTTCTCTGAGAGTCGAGAGCGCTCCGCTAGTCTCAAATCTGAGCTTAATTGAGATGGAGCGTGTATTAGGTGAGCTGCATACATTAAGGTGTCAGAACTCTGTATTCTAATCTCGCCCGTCTTATTTCTCTGGCTTCAGTCCTTGCTGGGAGACGCTGGGCTTCTTTACATGCGGCGTGAGGTGATAAACATGCTCTCGGGCCCCGGGGTCAGGAACACGGCCTCTCCGGAGACACCTTTGAAGGCCTTTGGCAAGGTTGGTTTTAGAGGAGCAGTTCAGATGTGGCTGATTCAAACTCATCTGAACACAGATTTATTTTAACATCCACTAACATAACAGTACCACAATAAGTGCTGGGTTTTCTTCTTCTACACACTAGTGCTTAAGAATCCTTATGAAAACTGCTACAAAAAGTGCTCAGATCACAATAAACACTCAAATTACAAGATATAAATATTTTATTTTAAACACACACATATATATACTTATATATTATATACATATTTTTACTAAAATATGTTCATATAAATTTTATATGAATATATATTATAAAATATTTAATAATGCATATAGATTTGTGTATTTTAATATACATTATTTAATTTAGAATTTATTCATTTTTTATTAAATGTATTATTTATCAGTGCATTCTATATATAATATAATCTATATATTATAACAGAACTGAAATATTTTAACAATATATATATATATATATATATATATATATAAATATATATATTAGTGCTGTCAAACGATGTTTACAGAATATATTTATGTGTGCTGTGTATATTTATTATTAATATATAAATACAAAAACATGCATGTATATATTTAAGAAAAAAATTTTATGTTTATATTGTAATTATATTTTATATAATATAAGAATATAAATATATAAATGTACATACATGTAAATATTTTCAAAATATACTGTATGTGTGTGTATTTATTTACACATTATTAAATATTATGTAAACAAAATTTGTATTTTGTTTGCAATTAATCGCAGTTAATCGTTTGACAACACTAATATATATATATATATATATATATATATATATATATATATATATATATATATATATATATATATATATATATATATAAAATTAAACAATAAATTATTATGTAAATACATGAACACATAGATACACACACATTGCATACTATAAACACAATATTTTTTTCTAGATGTAAAATCTGACCTGTGAGAGCCGAGCGATTCTTCATTCAGTCTCTGATCCCTGACATGTCAGGACTCTCATGACACGCTTCATATTTAAACATTAATACCATCTACACAGACGGACACGACCGCAGTCTGCTGAAATATGAAAGCTGAAGGAAAGAGGAGGAAGAAGACATGATCAGAGCCTCATTTACACATGATGAGCCTCATTCACCAAACACAGAAATCAGCCTTGAATCCATTCTTACACACATCGCTGCACTGAACAGAATGAGACGATTTATAAAAGAAAGAATTTACACTCACATTTGTTCTGCCTCAATAAGCAGCAGAATAGAAAACAATGATGATTTTATACTGTACATACAGCTTCACGTTCAGTCTCACATCTGACATTCAGACATGATTGTGTTTATTCATTTATCTGAGCATTTCAGGGGCAAGAAAATGCATTTCCAATCTTCCACAGACTACATTTAGGCTAAATTCAAACTTATTTTTTTATTCAAAAGTGTTATAGACTATATTCTTATGTTTTATAGACAACACACACACACATACATATATATACTTACAGCATATTTTTGCTATATGGGCACTAATCATTAAGAAATAAACACATATCATTGTTTAAAAGGATAATTAAATGCAATCAGACTTCAGATTACATTTTGACACACTTAAGTAGTCCTTGAAGGAGAAATATTATTCCCCTTTTTACAAGATGTAATATAATTCTCTGGTGTGTCCCCAGAATGTGTTTATAGCTCAAAATACTCCACACATCATTTATTATATCATTTTGAAAATGCTTGTTTTGGTCTGAAGCAGAAACACGCTGTTTTCGTGTCTGTCTCTTTAAATGCAAATGAGCTGCTTCTATCTCCGCCCCCTTTTCAGGAATAGAGCTGCTTGGGCCTGCCAAAAAAATAATAACCATATGAAATTTGGTTGAAAATATCAGAAAATATCAGAAACTTCTCATTAATGAGTGAATGTGAAAAAAAACAAAGTGTTAAATGCTATGTTATTATTTAATATATATTTCTTATATATAAGAAATTCTTTGAAATATAAAATTATACATGAAACACATGGAAAAACCAGAAACAAAAATAAATACAAATTTTGAATATATTAATGTATGAAATTTGTAAACTCATATAATCTGAGAATTACCTGTAATGACCCCAGTGGAATAAATGAAAGTTAATTTAATTCATTCATTTTATTCATTTATAATTTTTAATTAATTAATGACTTTTTTTTTATTCAAATGTATTTTATGTTCACATGTGCTATTTACAAAAACAAACAAACACAAAAAAAGTTTTGTGCATTTTTGGGGATAAAAATTATAAAAAATATATAAAATTATATATATATATATATATATATTATTTTGAAATATATATTAAAAAATTATAATGAGTTAAATTAGAATGCGTTATGAAGATAAAGTCTTTCAACAAACAGTATTATTGTGCCGGACCTCCAGCTGATGTTCAGTGTAACATCTGGCTCCTGAAGCACAAGCAGTGATTCGGAGGAAGTGAAGGTGATCAGAAGCTCCTGGGAATCATCTGTTCAGCTTCACAGAGCTGATCTGGGAACAGTTCTCTCACACAAACACTAAATATAGACGCCTCTGGCAGTCATCCAGACACTTCTGGACCAGGAGGGCTTCCATCTAATTATCAGCCTTTCCAAGAACAAACCGAAGTGCGTCTGGAAGCACACGGACAGCCGGATCTTCACGAGTCCACGATGTGTTCCTCAGATGAATCAGAAAAGCAATACTGAAGCCATTAGTGTTAACAAGCCATCAAACACTGACCTATCTGTGACTCGCAGCCGTCAGTCGGGATTGATCATGCTTTATTAGCTTAAAGGTGCTTCAGAGGGACTTCTTATCAATTTAATTACAGACGCTCATTCATTAATAAGGAGATGTACAACACTGCACTGTTCCTTTAAGAAAAAATACTTGTTATTTAGATCAACTCCTCACTGAAGTTGACATTGAATTCTGATCTTAATTCCCTTATAATTTACTCACACTTATATTAGTCTGCACAATGTTAAATTCTCGTGTATTAAATTGAACATTTGATTAGAAAACACTGCAAATATGTGACCCTGGACCACAAAAGTCCAGTTCAGTGGAGCAACATCTCCACATCTGCTGGAATCCAGTTTATTGAAGAGCTTCCCTGCAAATGCTTCAGAGTAATCCTTGTCCTGTGGTTTGGTGTGGATTACAGCCTTTATCTGCCTGTAGGTCAGTGTGTGTCTGTATCTGACCAGTGCTCGGATTCTGCATCTATAATAAAAGTCACACACCTGACAAGCAGACGCTTTATCAGTGAAAAGGTCCTCGTCTCGCTCTGAAGAACCAGCAGAGAGACAAATGGCTGAAACGGTGCGCTGACAATATTGGGCGTGATTCTTCTTTTTCTTTGTATGTGTGTGTGTGTGTGTGTGTGTGTGTGGTGGCGTTTGGTTAATAATGCCCTGACCGTTTCATTATAGTAATCAGAGAGCGATCGGCCGGTGCTGGCAGAATGAGTGAGAGCTCACACACTCGCCTCATTAACTCTCTCTTACACACACACACACACACACACACACACACACACTTGCGACAAATTGGAATTGCCTTTTGCGCTCGGTGGCCCCTAGAAAACACACACCCTCTTCTCTCTCTCTCTCTCTCTCTCTCTCTCTCTAGTAAGGAAACAAGACAGATTGAATGTGAAAGGATGAACAGAAAAGTTTCAGGATTGAGTGAATTATTAACAGATTTAAAAATAAGGAGTTTTATATCAATTGCAATATTTATGCAACACATGATCAGGGGCGGACCAGGGTGGCCTAAAAGAAATCCTTGCCACCCCTGCTGCCACCCCAGTTGGCAGCAACGAATTAAAGGTTATGGCCAATTTCAAAATTTACGAGCGCGAATCTTTCATGATTTGTGATCCCGCTCCGAACTCCCGAACTGACTCAAATGATTCGCGATCCCGCTCCGAACTCCCGAACTGACTCAAATGATTCGCGATCCCGCTCCGAACTCCCGAACTGATTCAAATGATTCGCGATCCCCATAACTGACTCAAATGATTCGCGATCCCGCTCCGAACTCCCGAACTGATTCAAATGATTCGCGATCCCCATAACTGACTCAAATGATTCGCGATCCCGCTCCGAACTCCCGAACTGACTCAAATGATTCGCGATCCCGCTCCGAACTCCCGAACTGACTCAAATGATTCGCGATCCCGCTCCGAACTCCCGAACTGACTCAAATGATTCGCGATCCCGCTCCGAACTCCCGAACTGATTCAAATGATTCGCAATCCCCATAACTGACTCAAATGATTCGCGATCCCGCTCCGAACTCCCGAACTGACTCAAATGATTCGCGATCCCGCTCCGAACTCCCGAACTGACTCAAATGATTCGCGATCCCGCTCCGAACTCCCGAACTGACTCAAATGATTCGCGATCCCGCTCCGAACTGCCAAACTGACTCAAATGATTCGCGATCCCCATAACTGATTCAAATGATTTGCGATCCCCAAACTGACTCAAATTATTCGCGAACCCGCTCCGAACTCTGACATATATTCAGATATGAATGTAATTTAAAAAATAAATTTATAATTTTCGATTTTCAAATATTGCACCTGTCAAACATAGTCTATTTTGCCGTCAATACTGTTGACAGTGTCCTTTATCAGTAGGTTTTATATTTATGCTCAACATGAAGACAAGACCCTGGTCTGTCGCGGTCTCCCTCTATGTCCCCTACAGCAGCAGCAGCGATTCTGGTGTGTAAAGACCATAGACTGTATAAAAACACAGAAAACGCGAAGCAGCCGCCGCGCAGCAGAAGCGTCACGCTCACGACACGCAGTGTGTCACCGGCCTGAGACTCAGGAGGAAAGGTTGGGTAATAATTGATTATCTATCAATAAATGAAGCTTTAATGAAAGCACAGACTTTGAGATGATAGATAACTGGTGTAGTCTACTACGTGATACGTTACCCACTTTTAAAAAGCGTGAGGATACGTAACAACTTCGTTTTGTGTCAGAACTAACTTTCACACTTTCATTCATAAATTCACCGCATTTGTGTTTGAAAAGAGACAGGGATTGAATCGCGGAAATGGAACTTGCTGTATAAAGCAAAACGTCACGGAAATTTTTTGAATGAATAACTAAATCAAAAGTAGAGCATTTAATCAAATCTCGATATTAAAGGTGTTCAGTACCGTCTTTCCCTAAACGCAGAGTAGGCTACGCAGTCTACGTAGGGCACCAACTCCCGGAGAGGGCACCATCCCAGTTGCGCCCCCCCCGCCCCCTCAAAAAAAAAAAACTTCCTAAATTCTCCTATCCGCGCTCGAGACCGCTCGCACCTCATGTTTGCGGTTGAATGTTTATAATTGATGGATGAACATCTATGCCCGGGTAGAGTACATCAGCAATCCAGCGAAGAGAAAGGAAAACTAAAAGTAAAACAGTAAAAAAAAAAAAAAAAAAAAAAAACGGTGTCAGCTATAATGCACAATTAAATTAAATGTTTGATATTTATTGAAATAACCTGTAAATCATATGTAAATTATGCTACTCTTTTACATGGGCTCAAAGGCAAATTTGAAGCCCAAGAGCATTCGAGGAGAAAGACTTGCAGTCATAAAACTACTGTAATGTGTTCATTTAGGTGTCAGCTACAATGCAAACCTTATACATTTTTTTTATATATATATTAAAATAAAGTATAAATCATTTAGGTAAAAACAAGGCCCGTTTATCACTTTCAGTTTTTTTTTTCAGGTTCTTACGACAATTACCCATGGTTTTAACAATAACACCACAAATCATCATTCTTGTACCCATGGTAACTGCAAATTAGCCACGGTTTTGTTACTTCAAATAATAATTTACAAAGAAGTATTAATATACTGTATGCATTAGTGAGTGTGTGGGGCTTATGGCGTATGGTCACTTATTCCTTATATGAACTGTTTCAGATGCAAGACATTGATTGCATGAGATTAAGTTTGTAAATGATAGTCTGTGTCCTTTTGTAGTGTGCACATATATTTATCATCAATCTGTGATAACTGTGACTAAATTCAGAATATATATACGTCTGCCATATGTTGCCACCCCTCAAAAATTCCTGCCCCCTTCTCACCACCCCATCAATATTTTTCTAGATCCGCCGCTGCACATGATGCAAAATAAAAGTGACCCACCTTCATCAGAGCATCACATAAACCTGATTCTCCGTCTGCCGTCGTGAGTTTCGACTGATTATCATATTCCGGTTCCTCAAGCGCTTCATAAACACTTCATCAGTACAAACGTGTTCTCTGTGGAGGAACTGCAGACTGTTTTAGGCCTGTGGGAAAATAAAAACACACACAACTGTTCAACAGCTCGTATTAGAGACGTTTTAAATGCAAGTTTGTGTAGTGAAATGTCAAAGTTTCCAGCCTGAGAGCAGATGAAGCGCTCGAGCAGACGATCTTTGATTGACAGCCGTGACTTACATTACAAGACCGAGATAAGTTCTGCAAAACACACTTCAGCAGAAGAACAACCAGTCGCTTTCATAGATTCACCAAATGCTGTTTTTAGTCTAGCGAGGATTATATATATATATATATATTCAATCAAATTTTCAATACATTTCAGAAAATGGACATCAAAATAATATATTCGCTAAAATATGTCATTTATGTAAATACATCTGCTGCTTTTCAGTCATTTTTGTACATTTGTAAAATATATTTAAAAAATATAAATATATATATTTGCCCTTGAAATATTTCAAACCAAGAAAATACATTCACATAATGTTATCTAATATGTTATTGTTATCTGAAGAAAACTTTTTCTATAATGTGTGAATATATAACAAGTATAATTTTTTATATATATAATTTTATTAAATTAAAATTGTATTGTGTTTTTATTTAATCAAATATTGTATTAAACATATGAATGTATTTTCTTGGATTGAAATATATGAAGGACAAAATATTTTTAAATGCTTAAAAAAATAATATATATGTATGGCGAAAATAAATTAGAAAAAGTATTTAAAAAGTATTTATAAAATAAAATTACAATTTTTATAATTTTATAATTTTCTATAATTTTACATACAATTTAATAATTTTATTTAATTGTATTTAATATAATGTAACATTTTTATTTAATCAAATATTGTAATACGACATATGAATATATTTTCTAGGATTTAAATATATGAAGGGCAAAATATTTTTAAATGCTTAAAAAAAAAAAAAAAAAAAAAAAAAAAAAAAAAAAAATATATATATATATATATATATATATATATATATATATATATATATATATATATATATATATATATTTGCAAGAAAATTTATTTTCACCGATTTTATTAAATAAAAAAAAGCCTTTGAAAGGAACCCAGAAGCCTCTACAGTAGGAGGACACGTACTCGAGGAGCTCTGCTTTAGGAAGCTTTAGCGTTCAGCTCCACCTCGTAAAGCTCAGGGACCTTTAGGCCCTTGACACATAATACGTCTCTGCAGCCCAAAACAGTCACGGCTTTAATAACCTGCACACCTTCCCCTTCAGTGACACTAATGTGAGGCCGATCGGCCCGAACACACACACACTGATGTGACTTATAGCAGGAGTCTTCAATAAGCCAGCGGCCAATGCAATTAGAAACAAAGAACACTATTTATTATAGCAGCGCTGGAGCCGGGGGCCAGAGGATGCTGCGTGTGTGTGTGTGTGTGTGTGTGTGTGTGGAGAACTGGACACATTTCATTAGGAGAAAACACATATTCACATGATTGAAGGAGAATCGTATTCCTCTCAGGAGTCGAATATTTCAGGTCGAGAGATTAAAAACCTGATGATAAGAGCAACCAGCGAAAATTAGAGCAATTTATGAATGGTCACACGTTTGACAAACATACTGGCACAAAGATATGCATGTAATACCACCGTTATTACAGTATTTACCTAAACGTATTTACTAAAAAACACCTTAATTATTAAATGCCACATGAAGACTATAACATTTCTGAACGATGATATAAATGGATCATTAAATCACAGGGTTGAATCAATTCATTGAAATGGAGAAAAAACTAAAACTAATCTAAAACAGATAATACTTAAGCGAAATATAAATATATAAAACTAATACAATTGACAAAAGCACACGTATACGAAAATACAGTATCCTCTAAGTAATTATAAACTAAATTAGTGTTATGAAGCTCTACTTAGAAAACCTCAAAGCCAAATAAAAAGTGCATTAAAATCATTGTAATATTCATGATGCTGATATATTGTAATTTGCTTAAAATAAATGTGAATTTATATAGATAGTAACATATACATACATACATACATACATACACACATATTTATATATATATAATGTATAATGTAAAAAATCTGTGCACATATTTTAACTCATTGTGTTCCATTTTTAGGTGCAACAGATCATATTAATTGCTTTATTTTGAACTTTTGTTTAATACAGTAGCTTATTTTGTGCAGGGGCATTGTGTGTTGTGCAGCGACAAACACTGATGTAGAAGGTGACCCTGAGAGAGGATCTGTGACGGAAACAGGGCAAAGACTGGACAGCGGCCCCCTGGGACGAGAGAGAGAGAGAGAGAGAGAGAGAGAGAGAGAGCTGTGCTGTCTGATGCATTTATATCTGCTGATTACAGTCAGTAGCTCTGATATCAACCCTTGAGAGCAGCGTGTGTGTGTGTGTGTGTGTGTAACAGGATGGTCAAACACCTCAGACCTGAAAAGCATCCGTATCAAGGGTCACTGACTCCAACACACTCTTACATTTATTTAAATGAGTCCACTCCAAGAGATCTATAGTAGTAAATAAAGCAAATGACTTTGCACTGACTAACCCTAACCAAAGCCCTAAAGGAAACACACACACACGAGTGTCCTATAATGTGAATCTCTCATTACTCATGCGATTAAAGAGCTGAACGTCCACATTAATAACCATCACGCTTCATTCCCGGAGGATCTGCGGACAGACGGAGGAGGAACTCTCACATACAGGTAAAGGTGAGACACGTCAGCACAAAACCAGGATTCCAGGAGGAACAAGTTACTTGTTGAACAAGTTCAGATTCAGCAATCAAGAAATGTTTTTAAACTTTGAAAACGCTTTTAAATTATACAATGCATGAAACATGAAGGCTGCATCCAAAATCACATTCTTTATATTACATAGTAAGCAAAAAGTCAAAATTTACAGTGTTCATAAACACAGATAATGCACTGATTATTCTGTTTATTACTGCAAAGCTGCTTTGAAACAATCTTTATTTTATAAAGCACAATAGAAATAGATGACTTGATTACTGCTGCCTTCTGGCTCCGCCCACCACTCTGCCCAATGCCCCGCCCACCCCAGCACAGCTGTCAATCAATCATCACACCCTAAATGCATATGCATGATTTTTGGAGTTGTTTGTGATTTTCTGGATTTTCTGGATAGAGATATACTGAAAAAAAGTGTTTCATTCATCCAATTAAAAAAAATGCCAAAGGGCAAGTTATTTATTTTTCATTTTAAAAATGATATATGTGAACCATTACCCAATTTTTTTTTATAATTGGATGAATTAAACACTTTTTTCAGTGTATTTTAAGAATATCTTTATACTCACAATTTCTATACCCAATAAAATATTTATAAGTTTGAAATAACTAAAAATCATATTCTTTAAAAAAATAAATAATAGTAAAAAACGGTCACATGATTTTATTAATTTCCAAAAATGTTAGACATTCTAGACATCAAAGCTTTAAAAAAAAAGGTTACTTCATATATCCAGGTTTCCCAAGAATTCTCTTTTTAAAAAAACAAACAAACAAACATAAATAAATACCTTCAAAATTTAATAAATCATTAACATTGATGAAAAATAATAAAAATGGAAAAAGTTAGGAGTTATAATAATATTTATAATGTTAAAGAGGTGAATTGTAAATAAATGAAATTAAATAAATACATTTAAAAAATTAATAGAACATTTAAATTAATTAAAAAAACAATTAAAAAGTTACAAATTAAATAATAATAATAATAATAATGTTTGAAGGGTTACTTTTAAATTAAATTAAACAAAATAAATAACTTGATTTTTATCTCATTTCAATGCTTGTTTTGTCTTATTTTAAATACGTTTAAGTCATCTTGTGGCCCCTCGTTGGACCCCAGACCCCTGATTGTGAAACAATGTCCAAATAAAGCAAAAATCTGAAACCACAGATCGGTTTAGTTTCACTCTAAAAAAGCACCTGGGTTACTGCCCAGAAGACTGGGTTAAACATTTAAAAAAACGTTTTGGTGATATTAATATTATATATAAAATGATGTTTATAAAAACGGAGAGATCCAGTACTTGATTCTGATTGGTTGAGCTGCGTTGGAAGATGTTGTAATTTACGCTACAAAGTAACACACCTTTGTTTACATTTGTGTGTTGCTCAGCAACAAGTTTGTTGCAACCACAAGTGTTTTTAGGAACTACATTGTTTGGTGGAAGAATACTGTTTTTGTTAATATCCTTACACTTTATAACCGTTTTATAAAAGAAATAAGCCCCGTGAAGCCATGGTTTACGGTGATTTTATACCAGCTAAGGGAGTTTTAGTCACTCCCCTTAGCTGTTATAAATTAACTGTAAACCACAGCTTGTTTTGGATTACTGCTTTATGATAATCACCAAAAGATCTTTGTTTTACTGAAAGGATTGTAAGAGCAAGAATACAGCTCCAGATCTGCTCCAGATGTTTCCTGACGGCTGCTTTCTAAATGCACAGATGTAGTAAACGCTGTGTTTCAAACACACACACACACACACACACACACTGTGATTCTGCCCAAAATGAGCGTTCGAGCAGCACTTGATCTTCTTTCATTATCGGACCCTTGCGAGCGCTCGTGCTGACAGTCCAATTCCTCATCGCTGCCACACCGTCATCCCTAATTCATTTTCCTCTTCCGCAATTTATTTCCCCTCCTGACCCCACGCATAAAGAGCGAGTGACTCTGATCTCAGATCCTCAGTACATGCATCTTCATCTTCATGCTCGTGTCTCCAGATCGGAGCCCTTTAACAATAGCAGCGGATGAAACACAATTAGTGTCTCTCACTGTGTTTCTAAACGTTATGCTCGCGCTCCATCAAACAGCTCTGTGCTAGCAATGCACTGCAAAAACTCATCTTCTTCCCGTTTTCCAATATAAACATCTAAATTCTTAAATCAAGGTACATTTCCTAGAGCTGGGAAATGACACAAAATAAGAAGTGTTTAGCTAAATGTTAAATAAAGTGAGTTTATGCTTTAAAGGAGAAGAAATCTCTGCCAACGTGGTCAGCAAATCAGCTTGTTTTTCTTATGTGTTAAGATGATTTTTTCCGACTTCACTTTAACTCACTTCATTTTGATGAGACACACTTGAAAAAACAAAACAGAAATCAAGAAGTCAGATGCATTATGTATCTCGAATAATAAATTTGGATTTAAGAAATGTGATTTTGCACTGGAAAATAAAACATATAGACTGAGAAAGAACGTCACTTTTTGCAGTGTTCGAGCTCATTCAGATATTATTTAACATTTTGCACAAATATTATTCTCTTTATCTGACCTATAAATGCTTCTACATCATGTTCTAACATTTAAGTCTCTGTCTATAACATGCTGCTTTTTTTATGCAGTGTTGATCTGGATAGCTCCGCCCACCTGACTCCTGATTGGATCAAAGTCACACTCCTCATGTATATTAAACATTCCAAACCTCTATGACTTTCTTGGTTTGTGGAACATTATGAAAGTTTAAAGAACATGTTGTTTGGTTCCAAATGTCCTTCAATAAATATCTTTATTCGTGTTTTGCAGAAAAAAGAAAGTCATAGTTTGAATCTCACGACAGAATGATTATTTCTGACTAAATGATCCCTTAAAAACTGTTCATAAACAGCATGCACATCTGAAATATAAAATTAAATATTGTCCTCCGAACAAACCACACATCAATGAGAGATGATTTATTCAGCTTCAGATGATGCATACATCTCAATTTCAAAGAAATGACTGGTTTAGTGCTCCAGGGTCACATATTGTGTTGTATTACAGTCTGTGGGTCTCTTCTCGTGTGTAAATGGTCAAAGTGTGGCTCTGTGTGATACAGTGTGATGCAATATCATCTAATCAGGTCAAAACACTTTCAACCTGCAAACCTCAAGAGTCGACACTGAATTACATCTCACTTCACTCGTGTTTTCTTCCTCATCACCTCATCTTGCCTCAGACGTGTAATGTGTAACACACACACACACACACACACACTCACTTACGCTGTAAAATGTGTCACAGGAGATGATTTTGAGCTTCTGGCATGTTTTACATTTGAAGGCGAGGGGGAAAAAAATCTATATTTAACATTTATTTAATGTTTGCGGCAGACAAACAAGCAGAAATGTGCAGACGTGCAGCATGAACACGTGCCACCTGTGAGAATAATTTGAAAAAGCACAATTATGAGCACAATACAGACGTTTATCGACTTCAAGCAGAGGAATATCGCTCACTGAGACTCCGAATACATTTACAACATGATGAAAATGAATCTCAACATATTCTCTGACTCTCTTTGCCCCATTACACAGATGATTATTTGTTATTATTTCATTTCCAGAAAGACAAGTAGGATACAATACACGATACAACGTGTCAGTTTCATCTTCAGATCAATGTAATTTTATTAACATATTTTTTATATTTTTTTTAAATGCCATTATTAATATTTCAAATTAGATTTTTAGTGAGTTGTATGTTTTTGTTAGTTAAAAAAATAAATTGTATTTTTAGTTTTCTTTTAATTTTGAAGTATTAGCAATATTGTTCTGTTTTTATCAATATTATTTTGAATTTGAGTTTTTCATTTAAATATTATTGCACTTTCATGTTAATATTTAGAATTAGAATTTATATTTCAGACTTTTTGTTTTCATTTTAGTTAAAGTTTCAGTAACTTTCTTGTGTATTTATTCATATTTACATTTTGATTCTATTTTAATATTTAGTCTTGTATGGTGTCTTTTGTTCATATTTTTAATTAGATTTTATTTTTATACGTTTTGTTTTCATTTTAGTTTTAGTTAAAGTTTAATTCTTTTTTTATGTTTTTGTTAGCTTTAAATTAAATTGAAATTAAATTAGTTTTTCTTATAATTTTGAAGTATTAGTAATATTGTTGTGTTTTATCAATATTAATTTGAATTAGATTTTATATTTAAAAACATGTAGGAACAGACTGAGATCTGCAGCTCACAAACATCATTTGCAATTCAATCATGTGACACTCAAGGACCAATGAGCTGCTCACCGTCTGCCTTCACTGAATGGAAAAGAGCAGCGTGAACATTCTGCTAAACATCTTCAAAAAAAAAAAGTTTGAAATCATCATTCCTGGATAAACTCTTTAGTTTCCTGCATGCATCTCACAAACATTAGATGCACGCCCACAACCCTGCACCTGACACCCTGATGCATTATGGGTGAAGATGCTACCAGAAAACGTCATCCCAATTTCCCCCAAAGGTAAGAGAACTGCTTACTTATCGACATTCTTTTAATATCAGCCCAGAAATTCAGCAAACGCGTCACTTTCGGCCTCTATCGGGCCGTTTGGTGCACAGCGGGAGATAAGAGCGGATGGGTGACATTATTCTCTCTGAGACCCGGATCAATGCGGAGCGTTAAAGGTGAAAGATCACCGGGAGAGTAGCCACAGCTAGTTACCGTAATGGGCTTTGGACGGGTGACTGCACAGAAGCAGATTGAGCCGGACTGAGACACATTTAGACAGAAGTTACCAATTCAGAGAGGAGCTGTGCAGGAGGATACCGAGCTGAAAAATATCACACACACACACACATCACTTCAGTCTAACGCAGCAGCGTGTGTCCGAGCCATCTGCCGCGCTACGCTGGAAAACAACTTCATGCTAAATGAGAGAAGAGGGAGAAAACGGGAAGGCGAGGATGTGACGGGGTCCGTGTCTGTGGAGCTGACAGTCAGAAAACAACAAACACACGGATGAATCTCATCTAAATCAACAGAATGCATAAAAAACTACTATCTAATCAATTACTATAATGCATGTTTTTTGTCTGTGTAATTATTCTGAATAGTAATTTGCACTGACATTACATTGCATTTAATGCATTTGGCAGTGCTTTTATCCAAAGCGACTATATTGCACTTAAGGTATACACATTTCAGGAGATTTTCAATAATAAATCAAATCTGTATGCATTCCAGTAATGACAACTTTTATTAATTGCTATGCAATAACATCACATTGCAAAACAACTTAAGCATTACATTTATACATATTGCAGTTGCTTATATCCAAAATGACTTGCATTGCATTCAATATAGACGTTATTGTAATGACAACTTTTGAAAATGTTCTTAATTTTTATTAAACATTTATTTATGAACCACCTTTTAAATTTTATTTATTTATTTATTTTTATACTCATGCATTGGTAGACTCTTATCCAATGTGCTGCATTTAAGGTACACGTTATACAAGATTTGCTGTATTTTTTTATAGTACTGTACAGTACATTCATGATTTTATTTAAAGAGAGATTTTATGCATTACATTAACTACAACTTGATAAAATATTCTCATTAAAAATTAAATTCACAATGCAAACTACCTTAAACAATGCATTTAAAAACCAACGCGACTTTTGTTGCTTTCAATGCCATGATATAGATTTTACTTGAATGATATGTTTATGCATTACAATAAATTACAACCTATTAATATGTTCATACTGTAATGTAATTGCAATGCAAACCACCTTAAGCATTACATTTAATGCATTTGGTAGCTGCTTTAACCCATAGCATTACATTGCATTCGAGGTAAACATTGCAGAAAAGTATCTGTATTTATATGCATTTCAGTAATGACAACCTGTGAAAATATTCTTAATTTACATGAAACACTGTAATGTTACAGTGCAAACCACCTTTGACAGATAGATCTTGGGGTCATATATGATAAAATTACCCACCTAACAAGAGCATGCAGTCATTCAAAAACAAACACTTCCATTGCTGTGATCAGGAAAAAGGCGAAAAAAACAGCGTTATAATTAACGGTATAAAGGCAGGAGACGGCCGAGCTACTAAAGGGCCCGATATCAATTAGCACTAAAGTCAAGGGCCTATGTTTTTGCTCTAAACTCATTACAAGAGGCTTGATTTCAGCTTTAATTAAAATAGATTTGTGTTAAAAGCATTATGTGCTTCACACGCTTTACTTACAGCTTCACAAACACGATCCATACGCAATCTGTGCAAGCAGACAGACACGCTTCCATCTTACTGACAGCAGAGGAACAAACACATGATCAGTGTCTACAGAAATAAATCTGATTCCATCTCACCGGATCAGACGGACACGTAAAGTTACGATAGTTGGAGGATATCAGCCTGCAGACAAGAAAAAGCACAGTTGTTATAGTAGTATATAAGAGATCTCTGTAATATCTCAAACTGTGGCCAAAATCCCAAATTCCACAATCAAAAGTCAGATATCAAAATGATCTGAACTACTCTCCACAATCCTAAGGGTTCAAGCGTGTAGCACTGAAACACTATTGGAATTGCTAGAATGGCCGGGGATCAGCGATCTCCATGTAAATCCCATCGGGCGAGTCTTAAAGGCTTGAAACTTGGTGGGATGGGAAAAAAATGGCAACTTGATGGCACTCTGTTTGTCCTATCAACATGAATATTGGTGTGCATGGTCTTGGTCCAAAGTGCCACAAGTGTCTTTAAGCATATATGCGTATCTCAAAAAACATGGCTTTCATTGGCCGATGTACTTTGAGCACCTATTAGACAAGGTTAAATGGTTAGTTCACCCAAAGATCTAAATTCTGTCATTAATTACTTACTCCACGTCATTCCAAACCTGTAAGACCTTCATATAATTAGAAATCGAAGAGATCTCGGACCCTCCAGAGACAGCAACACGTTTATTAATAAAGCATTTTTCAAACGTGTAAATGATTGTATATTACGTGGTTTTCCATATATTAACACGATATTTATATCATACAGTAGATAAATGTTGGCTCTAGAACCATTGGTGTCAATAAAACATTGTGTTAAAGAACTGAAAAGATAAACTTATTTTGCAAACTAGTCCTAGGTTTTTAGCTCAATCTGGAACAGATCACTGTATTAAAATTCTCTTGACTCTCTAAGTCAATAATTATCCCAAAAAATTGGTTGCAATTTACAGTTTTGGAAGCTATAAAGGGGTCATTTAGAAAAGTGGCCAGTCCAAATGTACCCAAAAATCTATGAAGCCTAAACGAAATCTCAAACATGGTTATTCTAAACAAGCATGCAAAGTTTTAGGGATCGGCTGGTGCAACAACAGCAATAAACACTAAAAACATATTTCTATGGTAATTGTCCTGGATTTTACAAAAAATGCCTTTAAAATAATTTATTTAGGTGGTAACAGGCTTGCTAAATAATATGTAGCGTCTTTTTTCATATGTGTTTAAATGCCTTAAAGCTCGTGAACCCCATTAAACGCTGCTTGCGGCTCTTTTTCTGGATGACACTCTTGACGCGGATTGATTACTATGATGCCAGGTTCACATCATGTAATGTGTTCAACATGACCGGGACACTGGATTGGCCAATCAGAAGACAGAACTGGAACCATAGTTTTCATAAATGTGATTTTCCAGTGATAACTGTGCAATATAAAATAACTTCTGCACGCGGAGCCGTGATTATGCTAATGTGTCATTCAACATAAATCATTGTTAATGTGTGTGTGACATTTCAATAATGCACTCGTGCTAATGGAAGCAGCGATGAGACGGGACGCAAAATGAGATGATACGGCGGGAAAGAGATGTTGAGATGAAGAGGGTGGAAGCAAATGGATTTCTTTATTTTGGTAAAAGGTAAGCGACATCACTTACAACCCTGCCCTGAAGAACAGAGAGAGAGAGAGAGAGACAGTGAATATAGATGGGCTCCAGAGCGGCTCTCCTCAGGCCAGCTATTAAAGACAAGAGCCAATCAACATTTCATCAGGCTGTCCTCTTTATCTCTCTATCATCTCTTCTTTCTCTCTTCACCATCTTCCCTTCACTAACTGTCTGTCTCTCTATTTCACTCCTGCTGCAATCGTCTAGTGAATCTTCTGCAGTAAAGCGCTCAGAGAGCTTCGCTTCAGATCTGTTACGAGTCACCGTCATTAGTCAACAAGACGAAACACTTCACAACCAACAGCTCAAGGTTTAGCTGGTTAGAATGGCACATTTAGTGCTTGATATTTATTTTATATACAAAAAAAAAAAAAAAAAAAACATATATATATATATATATATATATATATATATATATATATATATAAAATTTAATAGTTTCATAAATATTAAACATATACAGTAACTCTCTGATGTCGTGTCACTTGTGAAGTTTTTTGATGCGGTGTGTTTTCTTGTGGTCATCAGTAAATGTAAAGGGACAGATCTTCTGTGTATCTTGACATCTTAGAGCGCGCACACACACACACACACACACACACACTTGAGTCGTGCCCTAAAGTGAGCCTGACAGTTGCAGCCCGTCTCACTCAAACCTCGGCCTCCGGGGCCGGTCACATTATGAAACAATTACCCTGTTAATTGACACTTAATTAATCTAAAGTCAATTTAACCTTGACAGCGTAACCTTGAGATCCATGTCCACAGCAGACATGACAGACTGAGAGCAAGATAGAGAGAGAAAGAAAGAGAGAGGATGAAGATCTGGCTCCTCAGCTCTCCACGTACGTGTGTGTGTTTATCACGGTGTGTTGGTGTTTTGCTGAGTTGATCATTTAGATAATTATCACCTGTCTGTCACCTCGCTGCATCACTCACTGCACACACTCGCCCCTCATCTGCATCTGTGTGTGTGTGTGTTTTCACTGAGGTAAGCATTAGTAGTTCTAGAACTCACAGTGATCAAACCTCTAAGAACTATCCCCAGGTTTCACAGACCAGGCTTAAGCTGATCCCAGACTACAATGCATGTTTGAGCTGTCTCAAATCAAAATACCTTGCTCTGACATATCTTAAAATATGTCAGTGTCATTGTCAAGATGCACACCTGTAATGTTTTCTTCTATGGCATTTTTGTAAAAGTTACTTAGAAGTCTTAATTTAACTAAGGCCTAGTCCAGGTTTAAGCTAAGCCCTATTTGTGAAACTGGGTTTATTAGTATTGAAGTTCAGAAAATCACATAAAGACAAAACTCATCTCAACGTGCTTCATCTTCATAAGGAACAAAATGCTGCAGAATGACATGATGCTATAGAAACTCTATAAATGCTTCTTTCTGCATTTCTGCTTTTTTAAACATATTTGCTTGATAACACTCACTCTCTCTTTCTTACACTTAGCCAAAAACATCAGCCGCGAGGAAGGGTGTGGGAAAGAATTGTGGGTAAATTTGTCTCCTGTTTGTTGCCATGAAGAGACAAAGCTCTTCCTTCACGCCCAGCTGAGTCTGTGTGATTAAAGAGACGACAAGCAAAACCATCTGCCTGTCACACTCATCCGTCATCTCACTCATTCTCCATCAGCAGGCCCTCCATCACTCACACTTTCACTGACGCACACACACACACACACACACACACACAAGTGAACGTCTCTGGCTGGAGGTTTTAGGGAAAGATCAACTGGAAGGGGTGATTTGAAGGAAGAAGGAAACACTGAGGGTTTGTGTGTTTTACAGGTATACATACATGAGCGTGAATCTGTGGAAATACACACGTTTGATTTCATGCACTGTGCAATGCATTAGAACATGATTCTGAACAAGTGCACTCTGCATCATGTCACAATTACCATGGTAACGTGATTGTTAATTGTAATAAACCTGCTAAGGGGGTTGTTAGGGTGTTCTTAGTGGTTGCTAAGGTGTTGCTAGGGTGTTTGGGGTGGTTGCATAAGGGGTTATTGGGGTGTTTTTAGTAGTTGCTAGGGTAAGGTGTTTGGATTGGCAGCTAAGGGATTGTTAGGGTGTTCTTAGTGGTTGCTAAGGTGTTGCTAGGGTGTTTGGGGTGGTTGCATAAGGGGTTATTGGGGTGTTTTTAGTAGTTGCTAGGGTAAGGTGTTTGGATTGGCAGCTAAGGGATTGTTAGGGTGTTCTTAGTGGTTGCTAAGGTGTTGCTAGGGTGTTTGGGGTGGTTGCATAAGGGGTTATTGGGGTGTTTTTAGTAGTTGCTAGGGTAAGGTGTTTGGATTGGCAGCTAAGGGATTGTTAGGGTGTTCTTAGTGGTTGCTAAGGTGTTGCTAGGGAGTTTAGGGTGGTTGCATAAGGGGTTATTGGGGCTTTTTTAGTAGTTGTTAGGGTAAGGTGTTTGGATTGGCTGCTAAGGGATTGTTAGGGTGTTCTTAGTGGTTGTTATGGTGTTGCTAGGTTGTTTGGGGTGGTTGCATAAGGGTGTTATTGGGGTGTTTTTAGTAGTTGCTAGGGTAAGGTGTTTGAATTGGCTGCTAAGGGGTTGTTAGGGTGTTCTTAGTGGTTGCTAAGGTGTTGCTAGAGTGTTTGGGGTGGTTGCATAAGGTGTTATTGGGCTGTTTTTAGTAGTTGCTAGGGTAAGGTGTTTGGACTGGCTGCTAAGGGGTTGTTAGGGTGTTCTTAGTTGTTGCTAAGGTGTTGCTAGGTTGTTTGGGGTCGTTGCATAAGGGGTTATTGGGGTGTTTTTAGTAGTTGCTAGGGAAGGATGTTTGGGTTGGCTGCTAAGGGGTTTTTAGGGTATTCTTAGTGTTTGCTAAGGTGTTGCTAGGGTGTTTGGGGTGGTTGGCACGGGGTAGTTAGGGTGTTTGGGGTGGTTACTTAAGGGGTTGTTAAGGTGTTCTTAGTGGTTGCTAAAAGGTTGCAAGGGTAAGGTGGTGGTATTTGTTAAGGGATAGCTAGTGTGTTTAAGTGGTTGCTAAGGGGTTGTTAGGGTGTTCTAAGTGGTTGCTAAGGGGTTACTATGATGTTTGGGGTGGTTGCAAGAGGGGTTATTGGGGTGTTTGTAGTAGTTGCTAGAGTAGGGTGTTCTTAGTAGTTGCTAAGGGGTTGGTAGCGTGTTTGGCGTGGTTGCTATGGGGTAGTGAGGTGTTCTTAGTGGTTGCTAAGGTGGTTATAAATGCTTGTATTTCAATTTTTTTACAATCATAATGTCCAAAATGCTTGTAGACTTTGCACAGTTTTCTTTATGTAATTAAAACATTGATGTGATATTAAAAAGTAGTTTAGTGAACCGTATAATTCTTCTCTTTGTCCACGTTCTGTGTTTCTGACTTGCATGAGATGTTGTAATAACAAACGCCCGTGCGAAATTCCCATGTGCACTTGAAGGAAGTGCAAAACTACTCCTATGGTCAGTTTTCTCCTGCAGGCCAAATACTGTCAGCAAGAAAACCTCTATTGCCCTCTTGAGTTCCCAGGGTTATGTAACCAGCACGGTGAAGCGAGTTAAGTGCATGTTAAAATCTGACGGCACCCGGAGAACCGAGATCTTCGAGCTGAACCTCCATCGGGACGCTCCAGAGGAAAAGCGTCAGATGGATAAATAACGGCAGTGCTGGAGTTCACCCGGCATCAGCAAAACACACAGAAACATCATCCGAAAGCAGAAAGAGCTTATGCTGGAGGAGCGTCTCTCTCTAGTGGTCTAACACAGCTAGTTTTTTCTTCTCCTGGACTCTATTATCAGCCTCTTTCTCTCCGTATCATGTGGAAAACACAGTCAGCAGTGATGTAGCCCTAAGAGACGCAGGAGAGTCCACGCTCATCCCTCATCCTGCAACTCCTCTGTTTCTCCTCATGCAGCCCATCTGGGCCTGAATATCGATTATGCGTAAAGAGAGATTGAATCTCTTGGTCGGCGGTCGGGGCCCCTGAGGGCCTCCAGTACAAAGAGTCATGACTTTAACACTCTGACCGTCATCCCTTCAGCCTTACTGCATTAGTATACTTAGTGTTATGCTCTAACTAACCTCAAAAAATAACCGGAAAATAAAACAATATTTACAAGTGGGGAAACTCTGGATTGTTGATTGTTAATCTTTAGTCTAGTTGAGTTTAGCCTCCAACTTTACCTGCCAAACAGTAAAGAAATGATTTATAATGCCTGACTGTGTGTGTGTGTGCGGCTGCAGTTTTGGACGACTTCATCAGGAGGAAGGTCTCTGTAAAAAATGCTTACTGCCTTGATTTATGAGATGATATTTTTCAGCCTCCTCTTATTCTGATGACTGGACAGTGTAAAAGCAAATTCTCTCAAGCGCACAGATAGTCAAGGTAAGAACCGCACCGAATACTCATACATCCAGACCCTGAAGTGCCATGATGAGCTACAACAGAGACACTCACACACACACACACACAGATGAAGAGCTGGCGTCTCATTTATGAGAAACGTCGAATCAAAGCATGCAACAAGATGAACACAAACACTTCTACCTGCACAAGTTTGATTTCATGTGCTGTTGGGTCCATCAGGGATCCAAACTCATCAGAAAAAGACAACAAGCATGCAAAAGGTCAAGTCAGTTTCATTAGAATAACTCTTGATGTTAATGTTTATAGTCTCTTAATATCTTCATTACAATCATATCTGGCAGATTAGAACTGGATGATAATATAGTTACAATTTCCGACAATATATAAACAATCATGGAGATGAGATTTTTTTAATCTAACATAGTTTACATGAGTGTAATGTATGTGAATGAAGTTGGATATGCTTACATATCAAAATATTGAATATATTTACTAAATTATAGATTATATTTATCATTTAAATTCAATTCAAGTTTATTTGTATAGGGCTTTTTATGACACAAATCACTGTAAAGCAACTTTACAGAAAATTCTACAATATTTAGTAATAGCTTATCAGTGGTGACTGTCAGTTTTATGTGCATATGACAGGAATTTTCAGAAAAATTAATGCAAGCAGTTATTATATGATGCAGTCACACTTGTAGCAATATTTGTTAGTTCTGTTGTTGATTCAGGGTCAGCATCATCTCTTCTCAGGTGTTCTGGATCCAGACTGGAGCTTGTGTAAATCCTGGTTACATCCCGTGGCAAAACAGAGAAATAGAGACATCATTAGCATAGCTGCTGTTCCAACAAAGTAAAATTAATTAGTTTAACCCCAGCTTAACAATAAGAATGTACAACTACACTCACAATTTAATAGATACATTATTCGAATGCTTGGCGAAAGAGATGTGTTTTTAATCTAGATTTAAACAGAGAGAGTGTGTCTGAACCTGAACATTATCAGGAAGGCTATTCCAGAGTTTGGGAGCCAAATGTGAGAAAGCTCTACCTCCTTTAGTGGACTTTGCTATCCTAGGAACGACCAAAAGTCCAGCGTTTTGTGACCTTAGGGTGCGTGATGGGTTGTAACGTGGTAGAAGGCTAGTTAGGTACGCTGGAGCTAAACCATTTAGGGCCTTATAGGTAAGTAATGATAATTTGTAACTGATACGGAACTTAATAGGTAGCCAGTGCACAGACTGTAAAATTGGGGTAATATGATCATATTTTCTTGACCTGGTAAGGACTCTAGCTGCTGCATTTTGGACGACCTGTAGCTTGTTTATTGAAGAAGCAGGACAACCACCTAGAAGTGCATTACAATAGTCCAGTCTAGAGGTCATGAATGCATGAACTAGCTTTTCTGCATCAGAAACAGATAACATGTTTCGTAGCTTGGCAATGTTTCTGAGATGGAAGAATGCAGTTATTGTAACATTGGAAATATGATTTTCAAAAGACAAATTGCTGTCTAATATAACACCCAGATTTCTGACTGTAGAGGAAGTAACAGTACATCCGTCTAGTTGCAGATTGTAATCTACAAGATTCTGTGTAGTGTTTTTTGGTCCAATAATTAATATCTCCGTCTTATCCAAATTTAATTGGAGAAAATTATTTGTCAATTCTTTTACATTTTTAACACACTCTGTTAGCTTAGATAATTGGGAAGTTTCATCTGGTCTCGTTGAGATACATAGTTGAGTATCATCAGCATAACAGTGAAAACTAATCCCGTATTTTTTAATAATATTACGAAATGGCAACACGTATACTGAAAATAGAAGGGGACCTAGGACGGATCCTTGTGGCACTCCATATTTTAATGATGATAAATGAGATGACTTGATTTCATTACATTTTATGTCATTAAATTACATATATTACTATATTAATAATACTATTGTACTGCAAAATAGGAAATGTAATATATAATTATATATTGCATAAATTATTTTCACTACAAATTTACTAAAAGATTTGGAGCATGTTGCCAAACACAGTAAATAACATGACTGTTGTATCTTCAGCATTAGATATTAAACATATTCTGTGGTCAGTTTTCTCTACTACTGAATAATAAACAGCCTCCTTTCTGACCAGCGACAAAGATCTCAGCTTCTGAATCCCAGAGGTTTGACCTTAAATACAGACGGATGCAAGACGCCTCACAACACTGACACAAAATAAAGATCAGATGTGGAGAGTGTTGAGGGGTTGTGAGGTGTGTGTGAGACTCTCTCTCTCTCTCTCACACACACACACACACACACACACATATGCAGGGCTCATTGTAATTCGTGAATTCTATTAGTGTGGCCCTGCAGTGAGCCTGTGCTTAGAGAATAAATAATGCTAATGACGATGATCGCTCACACTGTCACACACACTCTTACTGGCGTCCCTAGGGGCCACGGGCCCCCAACATGCACAGGTGTGTGTGTGTGTGTTTGGGAGTCTGACACTCTAATTGCTCCCAACCCTGAAGCTTCCTCTCCAGCCATACGTCCCTAAAGGCCATTTGAGATCCATCTCTGTGTGTGTGTGTGTGTGTTTAGAGCATCACAAGTGCTTGTCTTCCTCTCAGCTAACTGTACACTCGATTACTTTGTTTAATTATATAGCACTTGTAATAGCTTAAATAAACCCCAGAGCATCACAGCGTGAGTTTGTCACTCACACACATCAGGTTAGACAAAAAAAATGACCTTTGACATTCCAGAAGAAAAGATGGAGAGAGTTTCTCCTCTCCTGAAAGGTCCGGAGTGAGAAACTAATGTGACTGAACGCTGAAGCATACACATCCCTGTCTCATCTGACACCATGAAGAGAGAGAGAGAGAGAGAGAGAAGAAGGAAGCTTCTCTTTGTCTCGGAGCGCTTCTGTCCTTGACGAGTGTGACAGCGTGTCATCATCAGATTGTTCTGAGACTTCAGGTGAGTCACATCACTGACAGACGGACCAGACACCCAACAACAACAACAACATCCTTCAGAAAATCAAATTCAGTTTCATTACCTCACTACATAAAGAGCCCGGAAATATCGTTAACTCGCCCGCATCACAAAACCATTGAGAATCTATGAATAATGAAGATTAATAAGCATACAAATCATATTAGATAATTGGATTCAGCGCAGGTGAAAAATGAGACAGAATTAGAATAGTTATTCTTCCATGATTTCCCAAAGCCTTGTCAGGGATTCAATATTATGCCTCATGGACTAAACCATTACAGTTCGCCAACAGACACAGACCGACGGAGGGATTGAAACAAAGAGCAGAAAGACAGAAACAGACAAATACACACACACACTCTTGTGGAAAGAGCAGCGATAACACTACAACCTCTCATTTCCGGCCCTAATGTTATAATGCATTTCCACATCTTTGAGAAGCGAAAGCCAGGAAAGAAAGAAAGTAGTGACCGTAATGGTGCAGATGAGAGACTGAAACAATGTTTCCAATCAATATCGGCTCGATCGGGCACGCGGCCACCGAAACACACTCTTAATCCATTATTTTTTAACCACATTTGCAGCATTTCTCAAAGTCTGAAGGTGGAGATGGATGAGTCGACTTGTGAAGTGTAATGTGATTTGGAGCATCAATGGACAGATGAGCTCTGGATGCAATCAGGTGGCTGATTGCTATAAAAACATACCCATCATGCACTGGGGTACATTTGTATTACACAAATAAGATGAAATACAAGGCTTTGAGTCAATAAATACACAGTTGGAGGAGAGGAGAAAGCTTTTAACCCATCAGAAGCACATTGTGTGCAAAGTATTTGAAGCTAGACCTGCAGTTTGTTATTCGTGTGCCTTTAACATCAGCAAGCGTAAGTGCAGAAATGATGGTTTTCGAACAGGTTTCCCATCAGCTGGAAAGATCAATCTTCTGACCATGTTTTTCAATGACTCTGGACTCTTCTGTGTTTTAATCAGTGATGTGGAAAGTTACTTTTAAAAAAAGTGCATTACAATGTTACATTACTCCATACAAAAACTAACTAACTGCGTTACTTTTTATGGAAAGTAATGCATTACGCTACTTTTTGTCGCCTGAGCTGGGCTTGCTCATTTTTTTTTTTACATGGGGATAGGAGGGATTTCAGTGAGTAAATGGGAAAACAAAGTAACTTGCATATTTCATTGTAGTTTTAAAAGTAATCCATTACTTTACTAGTTACTTGAAAAAGTCATCTATGTTACTCGCATTACTTGTAATGCATTACACACAACGCTGGATTGTAATGCATCCTTCACAAGCTCATAATATGAAATCAAGCTTGTAAATGATGCAAAATGACAGTTCTGAGCACATATTCATCTACAACGCTGAACATTAGCAGTGAATCAGTGCAGACGTGACTCCACATACAATCCAGAGAGATACAGGTACAGGTGGAGATTCACTGCACACACACACACACACACACACAGAAATCTCTGGGAGATGTTACTGTCAGAATCCAAACAAAAGACAGTGTTAAAGTATTGATGCACAGAGAGAGAGAGAGAGAGAGAGAGAGAGAGAGAGAGAGAGCAGAGGTCAGACTGGAGAAGCGAGGGACATCACTGACATCTGCTGGCAGAAAACAGAAAACATTTCTTTGCTCCACAAAGAAACTGCAAATAAGATTAAGAAATGATTTACCTATATACCCATCTATCTATCTATCTATCTACAGTCAAATGTCTTGCTATAACTCCGAACACAGGAGTGAAAGCAGAAGAGCTCAAGTTTTCCACTTGGTTCAGTAAATGTTGTAACTGGTGATGCGTCGTTCATCTGTTCGTTTCGACTCATGAACTCTTCATTAATGAAAGATAAAGGGAAGAGCACCGCTGTCCTGGAATCACCTGAATCCGTCAGGACTGAATGTGTTTGGTGTTGGTCTCTGTTTGAGCTCCTCGTGGCGTCTTCGGCTGACAGAGGTCAGAGGTCGGAGGTCAGGAGGAAGTGACCCGTATCTGACGGGGCTGCTGAAGCTTAGCGTCCTCACACACTGAAGATGAGACACAGACAGAGAGGAGACGTTTAATAATATTCTGCTTCAAAAGTAGAAAACGTTTACTTCACAACATCCCAAAGCAGAATATTTGACTTCTTACTGCACTACCTTTCATATTAAATATGTAGCATATGTAGCAACAATTAGTTCTGTCAAACGATTAATTGCATCCAAAATAAAAGTTTTTGTTTACATATATATGTGTGTGTGTGTGTGTGTGTGTGTGTGTGTGTACTAAATTCAATATTTATATACAACAGCAATTATTTAAATATATACAAAATAAATATTTTAGAAATATATACTGTATGTGTGTGCATTTAATAAGTAATTTTTAACACATTTTTATTTTATATAATTTGTTTATAATTTTTGTAATGTTTTAATCATTCAAAGTTATTATATAAATTATACATTATTATGTATATAAAGTATATACACATATTTGTGCATTATAAACTTTATATTAAATTATTATGTAAAATAATTAATATAATTTTACAAATCCATGCTGACTATATTATATAATATTAAATAAAAACATCTAGACATATGTTTTTGTGTATTTCCATTTTTTTATATAATACTAATAATAACAGTAATAATATTAAATGTTGCTGTTATTCTTATTTTGTGCAGAATAAATAATGTATTTGTTTGTACACCATTTAAACTGGTTCCAGTGGATATTTCTGAATAACAACATTGAATTATGATTAAACATTGAAAATGGCAAGTTACTAATACAGCAGCAATCTACAGAAAAGCAGACGTGTGACGTTGAGATTTAGTGAATAAAGTTGCTGGAAATCTCCTTGTGATGAACTGAGAAGGAGAAAATAATGAACTGAGTTGATCTGGTCCTCGTTAGAGAGTCTTTCTGCAGACGCAGCGGTAAAGTTTGCACAGTCTGCTGTCAGTGATGAAGCTCACAGAGCGGAAGCAGCTCAGTGTACTGTACTCTACTGTACGCACGGCTCAAATATGGAAACATATACATGTCCAAATACAACTCAAACAAGTTCCACCTACCTGAGAAGTACAACTACACAAGTTATGGCTTCAGTAAGGTCATCTGTGTCCCTGCAGCAGTCATCAGTGTCACAGACGTATATTTGAAGAACTACACAACAATACATTGTTTAAAAAAAATGACAAAAATCATTAGGATATTAAGTAAAGATCATGTTCCATGAAGATATTTAGTTAATTTCCTACTGTAAATATATCAGAACTTCATGTTAGATTAGTAATATGCATTGCTAAGAACTTCATTTGAACAACTTTAAAGATGATTTTCTCAATATTTAGATTTTGCTCCCTCAGATTCCAGATTTTCAGATAGTTGTATCTCAGACAGATATTGTCCTCCAAACAAACCACACATCAATGGAGAGATCATTTATTCAGCTTCAGATGATGCATGCATACATCTCAATTAAAATAATAATAATTACCTTTATGAATGGTTTTTGTGCTCAAAAACAGTGTAAAGCACAAATGCATTAATACACAGTCATGTATAAAGTGCATAATAACTCAGAAGAAGATCATGATCTTGTCACAGCGCCTCTGGAGCTCCTCATATCTGCGACTCTGATGATGGATGCTGGTCTTGCAGTTTTTGCTCCTCAGAGCAGATTTATTATTGACTAGAAGACACAGAGAGACTAGCATGAGATTTAAGGTGAACTCACACATGATCGTCTCCAGCTTCTTGCGGTGAAAACGGTCTTTAAACTTGTGCAGCCTGTCGTTTACGGGTCAGAGTCTCACATCAGACGCCAGATCTCTCTTTTCACTAAAATAGACCTAAATTTAAGAAATGTCCATGCGTTTTAATCTAAACAAACTAATATACAGTATTGTTCAAAATAATAGCAGTACAATGTGACTAACCAGAATAATCAAGGTTTTTAGTATATTTTTTATTGCTACGTGGCAAACAAGTTACCAGTAGGTTCAGTAGATTCTCAGAAAACAAATGAGACCCAGCATTCATGATATGCACGCTCTTAAGGCTGTGCAATTGGGCAATTAGTTGAAAGGGGTGTGTTCAAAAAAATAGCAGTGTCTACCTTTGACTGTACAAACTCAAAACTATTTTGTACAAACATTTTTTTTTTCTGGGATTTAGCAATCCTGTGAATCACTAAACTAATATTTAGTTGTATGACCACAGTTTTTTAAAACTGCTTGACATCTGTGTGGCATGGAGTCAACCAACTTGTGGCACCTCTCAGCTGTTATTCCACTCCATGATTCTTTAACAACATTCCACAATTCATTCACATTTCTTGGTTTTGCTTCAGAAACAGCATTTTTGATATCACCCCACAAGTTCTCAATTGGATTAAGGTCTGGAGATTGGGCTGGCCACTCCATAACATTAATTTTGTTGGTTTGGAACCAAGACTTTGCCCGTTTACTAGTGTGTTTTGGGTCATTGTCTTGTTGAAACAACCATTTCAAGGGCATGTCCTCTTCAGCATAGGGCAACATGACCTCTTCAAGTATTTTAACATATGCAAACTGATCCATGATCCCTGGTATGCGATAAATAGGCCCAACACCATAGTAGGAGAAACATGCCCATATCATGATGCTTGCACCTCCATGCTTCACTGTCTTCACTGTGTACTGTGGCTTGAATTCAGAGTTTGGGGGTCGTCTCACAAACTGCCTGTGGCCCTTGGACCCAAAAAGAACAATTTTACTCTCATCAGTCCACAAAATGTTCCTCCGTTTCTCTTTAGGCCAGTTGATGTGTTCTTTGGCAAATTGTAACCTCTTCTGCACATGCCTTTTTTTTAACAGAGGGACTTTGCGGGGGATTCTTGAAAATAGATTAGCTTCACACAGACGTCTTCTAACTGTCACAGTACTTACAGGTAACTCCAGACTGTCTTTGATCATCCTGGAGGTGATCATTGGCTGAGCCTTTGCCATTCTGGTTATTCTTCTATCCATTTTGATGGTTGTCTTCCGTTTTCTTCCACGTCTCTCTGGTTTTGCTCTCCATTTTAAGGCATTGGAGATCATTTTAGCTGAACAGCCTATCATTTTTTGCACCTCTTTATAGGTTTTCCCCTCTCTAATCAACTTTTTAATCAAAGTACGCTGTTCTTCTGAACAATGTCTTGAACGACCCATTTTCCTCAGCTTTCAAATGCATGTTCAACAAGTGTTGGCTTCATCCTTAAATAGGGGCCACCTGATTCACACCTGTTTCTTCACAAAATTGATGACCTCAGTGATTGAATGCCACACTGCTATTTTTTTGAACACATCCCTTTCAACTAATTCAACTAATTGCCCAATTGCACAGCCTTAAGAGCGTGCATATCATGAATGCTGGGTCTCATTTGTTTTCTGACAATCTACTGAACCTACTGGTAACTTGTTTGCCACGTAGCAATAAAAAAATATACGAAAAACCTTGATTATTCTGGTTAGTCACATTGTACTGCTATTATTTTGAACAATACTGTATGTATTACACCTATCTGTCAATCATATAGGAATGAAACAAGTCAGATTTCTGCAAAAAAAAACACAAAAAGAAAAAAGACAATTGATTATTAACTGATTTAGTTCAAATAATTGTATTAAAAACAATTACATTTATTCAACTAAAAAGTATAAACGTAAAAATATGATTAAGAAATGTTATGGTAAGCCTTCATATATAATGCATTATGAAAGTAGTTTTAATGCATTAATTGTGCCTTGTAAAGCACCTTATAATGCACTGTATGATCTCATGGATGAAACTATAAAACATTATTAGACCTTAAGAGATAAAAATGCATTAAAACCCAGTTTGGTTTAAATTATTTATAAAAATATATAATGCATTACACCATAAAGGCTTTAAGAAAAGCATTGCCAGTGTGATTTCTGAAAGCTGATCAAAATGTCAATTAAGAAAAAATAGAAAATTCTTAGGTACTTGAACGTTAAGGGAACATTTTATTTGATCATTTTGCAAAATGTTACTTTTGAATGTTCTCTGAACTTTCTCAAACAAATAGCAATATTTAAAAACAGCATTTTTGTTTGAATGAATGTTCTTGTAAAGTTACTGGAATAACATTTGTTCATAACTTTGAGAAGTCTAGCTGTGGAACAAGTCAGATTCAGTCAGATAAAATGTATGAGACTGAAACTGATCAGATTTATCGATGATAAAAATATGAGCTTGATTTCCGTGTATTTAAACACAGTTCTCAGCTGTTTCACTGATGTTTGACTGACAAATATGCATCACTTTAAGTTTATTAGTTGATGTTAAATGGCTAGAATTAAACTGCTGCTTTTGTCTGGCACTGTTCCTGTGTTTAATACTGTAAAGACTACTGTTTTGTCCTCTTTGAGCCTGTTTTCTGGAGGATTGTCCGGCGAGTCCTTGGAGCTGATGGGAACGTTCATGATACGGAGAAGATCATGGATTCATGAAGAAACAACTGTGCGTCTCACAGGTCTCGTGAGTTTTTAGGCAGTGACATTATCAGCTCAGAGACTCATCAGCAGACGATCAGCATTTATTCACTAGACATTTCAGTCATTTTTTATTTTTTTTTCCTAGACTGGAGAACATTTGAAAACTTCCCAGTATTTGAGCGATCACAGGAATCCTGAAAGAGGAGAGAGTGAGGAAGAGGAGGGTCACATCATCATCATCATCCTCCTCACCTGATCAAGAGAGAACACAAAGCACAAACTAAAACATAAAACACTGCTATTTTTACAATAATATTTTTAAAATAAAAAAAAGAGACAATTTAGACATGTAGCTCCTAAAACAATTTAGGATTTTTTTTTTTTTTACCTTTTAATATTTCACAATATGACTGTTTTTTCTGTATTCTTGATCAAATAAATGCAGGCTTGATGAGCAGAAGAAACTTCTTTCAAAAACATTAAAAATAGTAATATTTCCAAAAAACTTTTGGTCTGTACTGTACACACACACACACACACACACACACACACACACACACACATATATATATATATTCCTCCAATGATGACGTACTTTAGAAAGCTGTTGGCTCTTATCTTGGGTTATTTCAGGAATAAATAAATAAATAAAGATGAAGTCCAAGTCTTCTGTTCAGTTTGTCGGAGCAGTGTGCTTGTTCTGCGCTTCATTTGTTGTGTTCAGTTTGACTCGTCGACGCTTCGTTAACTGAAAGAGTTTGGAAAGATTGCACTGATGTGACGCTCAAGTCCAGTTCTGTGAATGATCTGTTCGTTACCTTTCTCCAATCTGATTCAGAGACAGCGCCGTCTAAATGAAGAGTTTGTTTGTGTCATCATGGAATCACTAAAACTGCTACAATCCTCAGAAACAAACCAGTTTCTATAGCAACACTCAATGTAGCAACCTGCATGAGCAACTCTGTGACATCATCATCACTACATTAACTCTGCTCTCCTGGATACACGTGTGCCCTCCATAAACACTGAAGAAAAAGAAGAAGAAGAAGAAGAATACATGTGCAGAGGTTTGTTCGGAGGACAATATCTGTCTGAGATACAACTATTAGAAAATCGCGAATCTGAGGGAGCAAAAACATCTAAATATTGAGAAAATCATCTTTAAAGTTGTTCAAATTAAGTTCTTAGCAATGCATATTACTAATCAAACATTAAGTTTTGATATATTTACTGTAGGAAGTTTAATAAATATCTTCATGGAACATGATCTTTGCTTAATATCCTAATGATTTTAGTCATAAAACAGAAATGTATAATTGTGACTCATACAATGTTTTGTTTTCCATTTCTACAAATACACCCCAGAGACTCAAGACTGCTCTTGTGCTCCACAATCACTAAAATCAGAAGATGCATTAAACTAACAATGAACAATGAACAACTGTATTATTTAACTAGCTAATGTTACCAAACATCAATTAATACTGTAACAAATGCACTCTTCATTGTTAGTTAATGCATTAGTTACAGTATTGTTCAAAATAATAGCAGTACAATGTGACTAACCAGAATAATCAAGGTTTTTCGTATATTTTTTTATTGTTACGTGGCAAACAAGTTACCAGTAGGTTCAGTAGATTCTCAGAAAACAAATGAGACCCAGCATTCATGATATGCACGCTCTTAAGGCTGTGCAATTGGGCAATTAGTTGAATTAGTTGAAAGGGATGTGTTCAAAAAAATAGCAGTGTGGCATTCAATCACTGAGGTCATCAATTTTGTGAAGAAACAGGTGTGAATCAGGTGGCCCCTATTTAAGGATGAAGCCAACACTTGTTGAACATGCATTTGAAAGCTGAGGAAAATGGGTCGTTCAAGACATTGTTCAGAAGAACAGCGTACTTTGATTAAAAAGTTGATTAGAGAGGGGAAAACCTATAAAGAGGTGCAAAAAATGATAGGCTGTTCAGCTAAAATGATCTCCAATGCCTTAAAATGGAGAGCAAAACCAGAGAGACGTGGAAGAAAACGGAAGACAACCATCAAAATGGATAGAAGAATAACCAGAATGGCAAAGGCTCAGCCAATGATCACCTCCAGGATGATCAAAGACAGTCTGGAGTTACCTGTAAGTACTGTGACAGTTAGAAGACGTCTGTGTGAAGCTAATCTATTTTCAAGAATCCCCCGCAAAGTCCCTCTGTTAAAAAAAAGGCATGTGCAGAAGAGGTTACAATTTGCCAAAGAACACATCAACTGGCCTAAAGAGAAATGGAGGAACATTTTGTGGACTGATGAGAGTAAAATTGTTCTTTTTGGGTCCAAGGGCCACAGGCAGTTTGTGAGATGACCCCCAAACTCTGAATTCAAGCCACAGTACACAGTGAAGACAGTGAAGCATGGAGGTGCAAGCATCATGATATGGGCATGTTTCTCCTACTATGGTGTTGGGCCTATTTATCGCATACCAGGGATCATGGATCAGTTTGCATATGTTAAAATACTTGAAGAGGTCATGTTGCCCTATGCTGAAGAGGACATGCCCTTGAAATGGTTGTTTCAACAAGACAATGACCCAAAACACACTAGTAAACGGCCAAAGTCTTGGTTCCAAACCAACAAAATTAATGTTATGGAGTGGCCAGCTCAATCTCCAGACCTTAATCCAATTGAGAACTTGTGGGGTGATATCAAAAATGCTGTTTCTGAAGCAAAACCAAGAAATGTGAATGAATTGTGGAATGTTGTTAAAGAATCATGGAGTGGAATAACAGCTGAGAGGTGCCACAAGTTGGTTGACTCCATGCCACACAGATGTCAAGCAGTTTTAAAAAACTGTGGTCGTACAACTAAATATTAGTTTAGTGATTCACAGGATTGCTAAATCCCAGAAAAAAAAAATGTTTGTACAAAATAGTTTTGAGTTTGTACAGTCAAAGGTAGACACTGCTATTTTTTTGAACACACCCCTTTCAACTAATTGCCCAATTGCACAGCCTTAAGAGCGTGCATATCATGAATGCTGGGTCTTGTTTGTTTTCTGACAATCTACTGAACCTACTGGTAACTTGTTTGCCACGTAGCAATAAAAAATATACTAAAAACCTTGATTATTCTGGTTAGTCACATTGTACTGCTATTATTTTGAACAATACTGTACAGGGCCCTAATGAAACCATTGACTATTTCTCTGTACATTTTGATAAACAATGTTGGAATATTTTAATGACTGGTATATTTGAGTGCAAGACGTGACACAAGAATGTGATCACATGTTTGTTATAGAAATGAGAAACATGAATAAAGAAAGAACACGAGCCAGGAGTTTTCGGAGTTATTTTATATTTTTAAAAACAAACAAAAAATCAGAGATTAAATGGAATTTACAGTAGACATTCGCAATCATTGTGCACTTTAAATACCTCAGATACGTTCTGCAGAGCTGTCCACGGAAAAAACGCAAACACAACGAGAAGGAGCTTCAACTTATCCACGGGAAAAGAATCACTGAATATATAGATCATTTCTTATAATCCTTACATCACTTATATAAATATACTGAACCCAGAACAGAAGATTCATCTGAGAGAGAGAGAGAAACAGCGCGCACAGAAGTTCACAACAGCATTAAGGCAAAACAGAAAGCAAGAAACGCTAGAAAGTGAAAGAGGAAGAAATCCGAAGTGAACATCGTGAGAGAGAGAGAGAGAGAGAGGAAGAGAGACGGAGACGGAGGAGTGTGTGGAGAGACGAGCGCATTTAAAGACACAGTTCAGATTAAAGCAGACCATCTTTCAGCACTTCCTGCTCGACTTCCTTTCTTCTGTTCGGAAGAACATTGAGCTTTCTCTGCTCAAATACAGCTGTCGAGCTCCACAAATCAGAATCAAGTAGAATACAATGAGTTCGGTTTATATTCTTCTCACGTCACATGAGGCTGGAAAACAGCATCTCCACTATATGATGATGTCAAACATCGACTTCTGCTCATTTTTGAAACATTCATGTGATCACATACACAAACAGGTATGGATTTCTTTCTTCAGAAGCAGCTCGATTTGATAAAACACTGGTGAACACGTTAGTATCCCATTGACTTCGATTGTATTTCCAACAGAATGGAAACAGCTGGCGATGAAACGTCGGTCATCAAAACCTTTTTGGTACCGACTGACCTCCATATTCAATATTTACATGAAGTCAATCGGAACTGAAAAGACTAGGTTTTCCAACGTTCTCCAAAATATCTGCTCGCATGTTCCACAGAAGAAAGAAAGTCAAACAGGTTTGGAAAGAGGAGTAAATCACCTTTCCCTCGAAATGTTTTGGTACGTATCGACTTTCATGAAGTCAACAGGAACTGAAAATATCTTTCGCAACGTTCTCCGAAATATCTGCTCCACAGAACGCCATGGATGTGAGTAAATAATTTCATTTCCTCTGAACTGTCTCTTTAAGACGTCCGCTTGTGTTTATGGGTGTGTGTGTGTGTGTGCACGCGTCATACGATACACACAACGCCACACGCTTCTGTGTCACATGTGCTCTTCTGTCAATGATACAAAACAATAAAAAAGATCCTCCTCTTGGACATCTCTCTCTCTCTCTCTCCTGACTCACTGTGAGCTCGCTCGCTCCAGCACGCGCAAGTCGTAGTTCTTTTTGGTGGCGCGCAGTTTAAACAAACCGCTGTTGTTGAGCTTGAAGGAGGCGCTCTGAGCCGCCATGGTGTTGGGGAACACGGCCACCACGGTGTAGAGGTGAGCGGGGTCCCTGGGGTCTCCTCGTCCCCCGCCGGGGCCCCGGGGACACTGAGGGTCCTTCAGCCACTGGATCTTAGCACCGCAGAGCGAGAGCTGGTTGAAGAGCTTCTCAGCCTCCGGGCGAGAGATGCCCTCGGGGAGATCTGTGACCTCCAGCACACGACTCACCACTAGAGGGAGACACACAGATCACACTAAATTACAATTCAGTCATTAGTTACTCACCCTTATGAAAAACAAGGTGTTACAGGTTTGGAACGACATGAGGATGAGTAATTACTGACTGAATTTTCAATTTGGGGTGAATTGACCCTTTAACATCAGGGGTAGAACGCACAATGTCCCAATGTTACAAGCATTTCAGTCAAATGGAATATTATAAAGCGGAGAGTTCCGCTGCTTGATTCTGATTGGTTGAGCGGTGTTCGAAGCTGTTCTAAATGATGCTACAAAGTAACATACCATTTTTGATTACGTTTGTGTGTTGCTCGGCAACCGCTTTGTTGGAACTACAAGGAATTAACCCTTTGACACGTACGATAAAGTCTGAATAATTTACTGCCACTGTGTGAATGATATAAGTTAGTGCAATCTGATTATTATGAGTTTTTTTATGTAATAAACTAATTTTTGGAATCTGATTATGTAATCTAGATGACTAGCACTGGTCACAACACACTTTATTTATGAGATAGATAAAGTCTTATCTGCAGCACAGAGAGGTCACTTCAGAGGCACTGAGGAATCATCACCAGGGATGTCACACTGAGTTTAAATGAGCAGAAGGACTCGGGTCTCTTACCCACGTCAGTGGTCCCGAGGTCTGTAGAGGCAGATTTGAGAGTTTGTCTTTTCCCCCGCGCTCCGTGCTTCATCACTCCCTGACTCTGAGAAACACACAGACACACGGTGAACAACTACAGACAGAATTTCTAACCTTTGATTTGATTTTCTTTTTTTTTTTTTTTTTTGAAGGAAACTGTAAAATAAAAGTATAACCAAAAAAAAAAAAAACAAGTCTCATACATGCTTGTTAAAGTAGATAGCATGGTGTTTAACAGTGAGTTCTGTGTATTGCTTTAATGTCAATGCTGACACAATGTAAATTTAAACCAAGAAATATGATTGATTTAGGGGGAAAACTGTGCTTTGTTTAGTTATAATTTTTTCAGTTAAATTTATTTTTATGCTGATAATATTTTTATAATTTAGGATAATATGTTATAAAATACAATTTAATTAAAATAATTTGTATAAAATATAAAATATGGATAAAAAAATAGATTTGCGGGTAGATTTGAAAATAACACAGTTCTGTTAATTGACACTTACTGAAAGATTTCAATAATGAACATGCATCGCTCTCTTAAAACTAACATAGAAACTAACTTATTTTTGTGAGAAACGTCTTCTCACACACACACACACACACACACACACACACACACACACACACACACACACACACACACACACACACACACACACACACACACACACTCAGGGCTGTACCTGATGGGAGCTGTAGGAGGACTGGTTGTGGTTGTGCATGATGGGAGGAGGACACAGACTGTACTGCAGCGGCTGCCCCAGTAAAGAGTAACGTCCATCTGCTGACACACACACACACACACACACACTCAGGGTCACCGCAGGTCCTGAGCTCATCATGATGTCATGAGTGAGTTTGATATAAACAGGAAAACAATCCGACACTGAATCATGTCCAGGCCAATCTCAAACAGCAAAGCTTTCTATTGGTTGTCACGTAGCTCTATTTGTGAAGCACGTTTCAAGCAGGACAGCTTCACACCTGATAACATTCAGTATAACTACTATTAATAAGACACACACATATATATACTGTACATATACACGTGGTCCTCATGAAAAAAAAAAAAAGTAAATGATGTTAATCTGAAAGGGTAACAAAGCAAACAAGTTTTCTGTAAGAGGTAGGTTTAGGTTTGGTGGGGGTATAGGTGTGTGTGTGTGTGTGTGTGTGTGCACCTTGTGCTGGTCCGCCGGGCCGAGGGAACTGTGAGATGAGAGGCAGCGGACCGAGACCCGGACACACAGTGTTCACGCTGCCAGACGGAGAAGGAGCCGGAGACTGTGTGGGAGACGCCAGCGGACTGCTGACCTACACACACACACACACACACACACACACGATGAGTCTGAGTCGCCATGATGGAGCAAACACATCTGAAAACCATGTCAAATTAATTAACTTTAATTAAAAAACATGTCTTGAGACTTTATGGCGGGTTTTCGCATCCCACTGCATCTGATGTTTTTAAATGAGAAAAGACTCTGTGTTTTTTTTTTCTAATCATTTAAGTAACTTAATTATATACATATATGGTTTACAAACATTAAACATTATGCTCTTTTTATATATTTTTACAAATATTATTTTCTGATGTTATTTTATTGCTTTGAATAAACATGCATCAGTAATATTTTCCTCCATGCGCCCTCTTGTGGCCTCAAGAGAGAAGGCAAAAGCTTTTTCCCCCGAACTGAAATTATGCCTTTTAAATGTGAGCATTGATAATATTTAAATACACAATTCTAATGTGGTTTGCTGTTACCTGCGGCTCGGGTTTGCTGGGTCTCTGCTCCATGCTGTAGTACTTGCAGGGGTTCCACTGCACCAGCGGAGGATTCTGGGTCGGCTGCGGTCCGTTCGGGACACTGAGCTGCATCACCATCACACCAGCACCAGGAGGAGGAACCCCTACAACACATCCACACCAGCGGGTCACTCACCCCAATACTGAGAGAGATGATAACTAAAGCAACCTAATGCTCTCGGAGTTAAATACTGCAGATATTTACTGATGCATGATGGGTAAATCATGTGTAAATCTATTTTATTTTTAGAACCGATCATGGTATTAAGTATTACTTTAGTACTGAATTTAGTATTAGAATAGTATTTTATATAGTGCAGTCAAATGATTAATTGCATCCTTTTTTAAATAGCTATAAATGTATATATGCATGTGTATTTGATCTGTAGTTAACCGTAGAGGGCTGTGTTTGTGGTGGACCTGAATACTGCTGCTGCATTGGCTGTGGGCTGCAGGGGGAGGCAGACTGGGTCATCTGGTACTGATCTGAACTGGGCGGCTGCAGGTAACCCACAGACGGACTGAAACACACACAAGCACACGGTTAAACAGAATTAGCATAAAAACAACAAGAAAAGGATCAAAACATACATTTGTACTTGTCACTCTATACGTTTCTCTATTGTAGTTAATGCACATTTTCTTGCTGAATAAAACAATTACGTGCCTCAATTAAGTGCATAAGTTTTTATGCACACTAAGATTTTATGCGGATCTAATTTCCATTGAGAGTTTAATGCAACATCTCAATTCACACACAAAAACAGAGGACTGATACACTGCTATGGAAGCTACTTGAAGGAGATACTTCTAAAAACAGATTAAATAATGTATTTGAATAATCAGAGCAGAATTAGTACAAAAACAATAATACAGCATCAAACTTACATTTGTTCCAAGTATAATTAATAACACAAACAAAAATATATTAATGCAACTTAAAGGATATGATATTATGCAATAAAGTTTTCCAAAATAAATAAATAAATATATCAATGTTTTATATCTGAGGATGCCGAACAGATAATGTTTTTTTAAGTTTTGTGTTGCATACAGTAGTGAAACTGCACATTCTTCCAGTACTTCTGACATCTGACAGTAAACACGTTCTGAGATATTAGCGTGTGTGTACCTTGTGCTGTTCTGTTGTGTGGGTGTCAGCACGCTGTAGTAGACGGGCATGGGTGCCGCGGTCGGCATGGCTCCCTGTACAGACTGACTGGCGGGAACCATGACGGGCTGCTGGTACTGCTGCTGCACCACAGACTGACTCTCATTACCCACAGACACCTGCAGCACAGGAGGAGCGCTTAGAGAGAGAGAGAGAGAGAGAGAGAGACACACACACACACACACACAGAGAGAGACACACACACACACACACCCTCACACACTCACTCACTCTCACACACGCACTCACACACACTCTCTCTCACACACTCAGTCACTCTCTCACACACACTTGCTCACTCACTTTCAAACTCACACACTCACTTTCAAACACTCACTCACACACTCACTCACACACTCACTCACACACTCACTCACATTCACTCACTCTCTCACACTCATTCACTCACACACACACACACACACACTCTCTCTCACTCTCATTCACTCACACACTCTCATTCACTCACACTCTCATTCACTCACACACTCACTCACACACTCTCATTCACTCTCACACTCTCTCACTCTCATTCACTCACACACTCACTCACACACTCTCTCTCACTCTCATTCACTCACACATTCACTCACACACTCTCTCTCACTCTCATTCACTCACACACTCTCTCTCACTCACACTCTCACTCTCATTCACTCACACTCTCATTCACTCTCACACTCTCATTCACTCACACACTCTCTCACTCTCATTCACTCACACATTCACTCACACACTCTCTCACTCTCATTCACTCACACATTCACTCACACTCTCATTCACTCTCACACTCTCATTCACTCACACACTCTCTCACTCTCATTCACTCACACATTCACTCACACTCTCATTCACTCTCACACTCTCATTCACTCTCACACTCTCATTCACTCACACATTCACTCACACACTCTCACTCTCATTCACTCACACATTCACTCACACTCTCATTCACTCTCACACTCTCATTCACTCTCACACTCTCATTCACTCACACATTCACTCACACACTCTCTCACTCTCATTCACTCACACATTCACTCACACTCTCATTCACTCTCACACTCATTCACTCTCACACACTCATTCACTCTCACACTCTCATTCACTCACACATTCACTCACACTCTCATTCACTCACACACTCTCTCACTCTCATTCACTCACACATTCACTCACACTCTCATTCACTCTCACACTCTCATTCACTCTCACACTCTCATTCACTCACACATTCACTCACACACTCTCACTCTCATTCACTCTCACACTCTCTCTCACTCTCATTCACTCTCATTCACTCACTCTCTCTCTCTCACACTCACACTCACATACACACACCTGATATGAGGGCATGGGTGGGTACTGGACCATCATGCCCTGCATCTGTCCGTTCATGGCCGTGCGCTGCGTGTTCATCATACTGGCGCTCTGAGGCTGCTGGACTCCCATCATGCTCTGGTACGCTGGCTGCTGATTGGTCATCATGGGCTGGAGAGGAGCTGATCACGCAATACAAAAGCACATCAGACTTCAACCGCTCATCGTCAGGGAGCCGTTCAGAGCTTTAATAGTCAGCTTAATTTGACACATCAATATAAGAGAGCATAACAACGCCAGTCAGCAGAGACAGACGCACACAGAAGCGTGTTTCCTCCACGTAAGAAAGAAAACCATGCTTCCGTAAATCAATATTATTTATTTCACAAAGTCAAAGTTAAGACAAAAAAAGTTTTTCTTCTCAGAATTGACTCGGCAATTTCATAAATGTATTAAAAGTATAATTATTTTATTATTTTAACATTTTTATATGTATATTTTGACTTTTCAAACTAGTAATTTTTTGTCAATTTTGACTATTACTTCAGATGTGAATTTCAACTTGTGTGACAATTTCAACCAATTTTATGGATTTGTATGTTAGTTTTAACTTTTTTTTCATAATTATGGTATTTTATTCTCATTAATGACTTTTATTATTATGCCTTTTTTCATTTATATTTTATTAACTTTACTAATATTAATATTTACAGTTTTTATTGTGTCATAATTTTGTGTCATAACCCATAATGACTTAATCTAATAATCACTACTTTATGATTTTATAATTTCTATATTTTATTAATATTTTATTTTTAAATTCATCATCATTTTGACTTCAGTTTTATAATCGTCACATTCCGATTTGTCAGATTCAAATTTTTTATAATTATGAGATAAATGTTGTTATTATGTCAATTATGACTGTCTCAAAATTAAGACTTTTACCCTCATATATATCTGATATTTTTTAAATGTCATAATTATGACTAATGAAGGCTTATGAAAGCTTCCTTCCTTGCAGGACACATGCTCTGCTCCAAAAGCACATGATCTTGCTTTACAGGGAGGATTAAATGATGCTGTCTCGGGGCAGAGAATCAGGAAGTGATGTCACACTGACCGGAGGGCTGCGCCGGCGGGGGCATCGGCTGAGCGCGCTGTGTGGGGTATGACACCTGGTGAGAGATGGAGCGGAACTGCTGGCCTGAATTCGGATACTGTCCTCCGGTCGAATAATACTGAACCTGGATCTGAGAGAAGAGAGAGAAACGAGAGAGTGAGAGAGAGAGAGAGAGAGAGAGAGAGACAGAGAGAGACAGAGAAAGAGAGCATTTATTTGATCAAAAATACTGTGCACGTGTGCGAGCATGTGCGTGTGTGAGTGTGTGTGTGTGTGTGTGTGTGTGTGTGTGTACTTGTGTGTGCGCACCTGCTGCGGCGGAGGCTGCATGTATCCCTGTGTGGGTGGAGCGGTCTGTAGGATGGCTTGTGTTGGTGGAGGCGGAGGCGGAGGAGGATGTGGGTGTGGAGCAGCAGGCTGGTATCCAGAGGGCGGCGGGGGCATGATGTAGCTGGGCTGAGGTGGAGGATGCTGGGATAGTACAGTGGGTGGAGGCTGGTAAAGGCTGGGTGGCTCAGGTGCCTCGCTGGAGCCCTGACGGCTTAGAGACATCTGCCCGAAACCTGGAGTCAACTCGTCTCCCTGAACAGAGAGAGAGAGAGAGAGAGAGAGAGAGAGAGAGAGAGAGAGAGAGAGAGAGAGAGAGAGAGAGAGAGAGAGAGAGAGAGCAGCATGAGCCGCTTCAGACTCTACTGATATATATATATTTTTTTATAATGCATTTTGGTTCAGAACAATTAATACATGCACATCAATGAAAATATAATGTGCTCATTTCTGCTGAGCACAAATAATAACAGACACTTAATAGAACATCCAGCTGCAGAGATGCAGGGAGATGAAGGGAAAGCTAGAGGAGAGAGAGGAGAGCTGAAGTACCATGTTGTACTGCTGGGAAGGAGAAACAGGCAGGAGGACCTGAGGACACGAAGGGTTGGAGTAAGACACAGCCTGCGCAGACGGCTGCAGAGACACCGAGAGAACAGAGGAACAGACTCAGAACGCTCAGAGAAGAACAGACGGAGAAACTCAAACACAGAATATAACACACTGCAGCATGTCAGTTCTCCTTCTACTCATTAAAGCTGCAGTCGGTAACTTTTGACGCTCTAGCGGTTAATAAACAGAGCTGCTTGCGTCTTGTGGAAGAACATCGTAGCCGGAACTACTTCTCTCTGTTTATGTCTATGAAGAATCACAAAGGTACTGGGTTACTCCGCCGCCGTAACTTTGTTTGTGTTCAACATGTAGAAAAATGTATATAATAAGCGAGTACACCATGAATCCATTTTCCAAACCGTGTTTTTAGCTTGTCCTGAATCACTAGGGTGCACCTATAATAAGTGTTTATATTGGGACTATTTTAGATTGCTTCAGGGGTACCGCGGCGGAGTAACACAGTACCTTAGTGATTCTTCATAGACATAAACAGAGAGAAGTAGTTCCGGCTACAATGTTCTTCCGCAAGACGCAAGCAGTTCTGTTTATTAACCGCTAGAGCGTCAAAAGTTCCCTACCGCAGCTTTAAATCCCACTGATTAAAAGGGATCGGATCTTATCGGATCGGATATCTCATCTTATTTCACAATACATGAGACTTGCTGCTGTGTTTTTTGGTGATTTGTATCAGAGCCCAAGTAGCATGATGTATTAAAAGATATTTTAGGACTCATTAATGTAAGTTTAAAGAGCAGTTTAGTGTGATGACAGTGACTCACCTGAGGCAGCATGTGATTGTGCGCACTGATGGCGTGCTGTGTGTGTGTGTGAGTGTGTGTGTGTGTCGGGGTCGGCAGCAGCGGCGGATTGGCCGGTTGGCTCGGGGTCTGAGGGGGACACGGCAGGAGCCCACGGCTCTGTTGATGCGGATGAGACGGAGTACACACGTCTGGAGAGACTGTGGGAAGACCTGAAGGACAGAAGAGCAGTCATGTTTAATGACACACTACAGAGCGAGAGATGATCACCACACACCAGCACGCTTGATGCAAACCTGTGCACGTGAATAAACCAAAGAAAACACTTGCAATTCTAATGCATTAATGCTAAATGCCATCACTATACTATGATGTGTCTGACCTGAAACAGAGCAATAGATAGGGCTGGGTATTGTTCAAAATCTTTCGATCCGGTGCCAATTTCGATACCTCAGATTCGATACCGGTTCCTAACGATACTTTTTTCGATACCACATGTCTTAAAAAAGCATTTCAACATCAACACAAACACATTAAACAAAACTTTTATGTTTATTTTTTTATTTTTAATAACGTTACATTCCTATGAAAATACACGGGTTAAAAATAAAAATATATTTAATATTTAATATAAAATGTAATTTAAAAAGTCTTCCCGGTTATTAATTTCCCGTCAAAAATTTTGTAAATAAATAATAATAAAAAATTATTAAAAAGAATATTTTTTTAATATATAAATGTTATATATATATATATATATATATATATATATATATAAATTCAAATGTGAAACCGCGTTAAGATGAATCAGCAGCAGTATTTTGATCCTTTGCATCTGCATCCCTTGTTGTACATGATCATACTAAGATCACAGCTCTGATATGAGGGTGTGTGTGTGTGTGTGTGTGTGTGTGTGTGTGTGTTACCTGTGCGGGAGCCCCTGCCGCTGCCCAGACTGTCTCCTCGTGTGAGGATGGAGATGCCGCTGAAGCTGCTGGCTTTGGTGACCGGAGGTCTGAGCGTTCGGCTGGAGCTGTCCGAGTCTGTGCTGCTCCACGGACGCGGCTCCAGGCTCTTCATCTCGCTGTCGGTGCTGCTCTGACGACTGCTGGACGCCCGGCTGGAGCTTTCCCTGTTACCCCTGCGGACGGGACGGGAACACACACACACGCACACACACACACACACACAGCTGCGTGAAAACAGACAGACTCACTCACAAACGCTCACTCTGTCAGTCCAAACCCCAGAGGACGACGGTAGAGAAGGAGTTTTACTTTACTCAAGTAAATCTAAAGCATTTTTTTTTTGCACCTTTTACAAAACATTCCGAAGCACAATATTGTACTATTTACTGCACTACATTTCATATTAAATATAATTGAATACATAATTGCATTAAAAAATCTTCCATTACTAAAGTAATAGTACAAAATTTTACTTGAGTACAAGAAATTACTGCATTTTTTAAATGTACTTAAGTATTAAAGAAAAAAAAAATATTTATGAAATGCAGTAAAAAGTGCAACATTTATGCTTCAGTTTTCCAAAGAAAAATGCTTTAAATTTATTTGAGTTATGTAAAAATACTTCACTACTGTCCACCTCTGCACACACACACACACACACACACACACACACACATGCAGATCCATCACTGGGGCTCCACACAAACTCAGTTGCAAGATATGAGACACAAAGTGCTAACAATAAACGCACACATACAGACCTGAGCTGCACTGTACAGTCATATCCACAGCAAGCTTGCATATAATGCAGCAGCATGGAGAGGAGACTGGTTTGCAGTGCTGCTCATGCAGCGATGCATGATGATTTTCTAGTTTAAATGCACATTTGAAAACTACTCAATTTAAACATGTGCTTGTGTAAATGATGGGTTATATTTACTGTACACACACAGCCCCATCACCGTTAAACTAATGCATACACACTCAGATCTGTGTGATGCACTGCTCTTGAGAAAACCAATAATCAATAAATCAGTCAATGATTCTGTGTATTTTAACAGCTAAAGATACTCCAAACAGTTCCAGAAAGTTATATTACACTCATCAGCTCTCAAAAACACTGTTCAGAGATGCTTCACGCTGACAAACTAAAATTTTTACCCGCAAATATCATCATCACTGTCATTACGCTTCGTATGCAATTTTACAAAAGCACATCCTCGGAGACCTAACGTGAGATGAACAGATGTAACAGACTAAATCCAAATATTTTGTGCAAAGACTGAAACATATTTGTGCTAAAAATGCACATTAGCATAAGATGATTAAAATAAGTGATCTGTAAAACCCATCCCGGTGATGCCAGACTGGGACTGGAGATGACATTTACAGCACGTTCCAGAGAGCTCTTTACAGAATACTTAAAATACAAAACAGAAAACTACTGGAAACAAACATGTAAGCTTTCACAGAGAAAAAGTGATGAAACAAAGCATTTCATTTTAATTATCTAATGCAACAAATCTGATTTTGCATCAACAAAAAGATTCAATTAGATCCACTCCAACACAAAATGGCCAGAATAAAGCTAATAAAAAGTGTCTATTTAATTAATCACGAGACCTCAAAGTCAAAACTAGGATTTATTAACAAATTCTAAATATTATAAGATTTTCTCTCGTCTCCCTTTCTTCCTATCATTGAGTCGAAATCTACGAAAACATGCTTCAAATATATAACAGCAATATTTATCTCACAATCTAGAGACACATTTCCTTGCAATTCTAACTTTTTCACAATTGACATTTTTTTTTAAATCGCTAGATGTAAACGCAGAAATGCGAGCTTTAAACGCAAGAAAACTGAATAAAACTATAGGCTTAAATCAAAATTAATATATGAGAGAGAAATTAATAAAGGTGTTTATAATGCTTATAAACATTTCTCTTAAGCATTTAGCCTACATTATTTCTGAAATAAAAGGGATAATAAAATGCGACGCGAGCTTACACGCAATTTACGTTTTTTTGTTCACTATCAAAAAGCAATCTCTTTTATAATTCAGGAAAAAAAATTCAATATCTTGAAAAATACTTTAATATCTTAAGTGTTAAAAGATTTTTTATATTGTTTAGCGCCAACATTTAGGCAAAATCTAGAAAAGATGATGGTTTATTGTCTGAGACTAATGCAGTGGATTAAGATCTCTTCCAGTAAAGAAAACACTGTACTTTATTACTATTATAGGCAGAGAAAAATGTTTTTAAAAAAATTAACCGGTATTTCTTCTACTGGAACCTGTTATGGAACCGTAATAGCACAGAGGAACGCTGGCACAGAAATGTTAAAATATTGATTCTGCTCGGAGTAAACAGATTGAAATAGTTTTAGTTTTTTCGTTTTCAAGCCCTGACTACAACCCATTAATACTTTAAATTTCTATTTATTTTTATCTTAAACAAATACATTTTTAAGATAGACTGATAGAGTTTAATGTATAAAAACAATTAAAACTATTATTTCCATTTCAATTAATAAACATATTAATATACATAAATATAAAAAAAATAATAATGGTAAATGTTAACAATAAATCGTAAATATAGCTGCAAGCAGCAATCACGGGGCCAAGCATTCCAGCGGCAACATCAGGAGCTAAGCAGACCAAATGCAACAATGAATAATGAAATTAATAATTGCATGATTGTAATTGAAATGGCTGAAAATCGTTAATAAAAGTTCCACAGCGAGGAGCTAAGCATGGCATGGAGCATCAGACCAAATGCAACGAGTAAGAAAAGCAATTATTGGAAGAGTGTAATTGAAACAGCCAGTAAAACTCCAGTAAAATGATGCATTATCATTTTTGGAAAATAGGTGGCGCTGTAATCAAATCGCTTTGTTGTGTTCTGTGGGAGGTGACAATGTTGTGGGCAATTTCTTTCAAAATACTTACAGACCTTTAGGGCAATGAGTCGAACATGCCCACCGAGTTTCGTTCCGATCGACTTCCATTAACCTTGTCAAATAGGTGCTTAAAGTTGTTTGGGCCAATGGCGGCCATGTTTTTTAAGATAAGTGAAATTCCTCATAGAGCACTTGTGCCACATTGGGCCATATCAATTTTCAAGTTGATTGGATCAACGGTTGCTTAGTTATAGCCATTTGATTTTTTTTCATCCTGTAGCGCCACCAAGTGGCAGATATGGAAAAAAAATAATAATTTGACTAAAGTTTTTGTTCATGCATATGAGTTCTGAGTTTGGTGAAGATATCTCATTTTGTTCCCGAGTTATAGCCTTTTTCGTAAAATTGGTCCACGAATTTGAATGTTTTGGGTCACCTGGTTTTTTGTTCAGTCTTGATCAAACCACTGCAATAATATTCTCTGGACTCTCTAGATCAATAATTTTCAAAAATATGTTGCATTTTGTCCTTTGGTTAGCTATAAGAGGTAATTTAGGAAAGGGCCGTGGCCACATGTAACCTAAAGCCTATAAAACTGAAACAAAAACTCAAAACTTTATGAAACTTGGTTATAACACGTGAAAGATGACCCACCAAGCATGCAAAGTTTCATTAAGATCAGAAAATAGCTGGTGCTATAACAGTTAAAATGGCCTAAAAAACAAAAGATTTCTGTTGTGAATGGCATTAAACTGCAAAAAAAAGGGGTAATATAATCACACATGCATTAGATCTGTATTTTTTCTAAACAATCATGCAAAATTTAACAGAGATTAGGTAAAAAAGAACACTGTAATATTTATAAAGCTTCAAAACCCAGTGTTGAATAAAAAATTGCAATTATAACCACTAGATGTCACCGGAAGACCACTAATGAGCTCACTAAAGACTAAAACATTACAGTTTATGGGCTTGTTGAGGGATTCATCTAGAAAAAAATTATATTACTATTATTTAATATTACTGTTCAAGCATTTCAGATCACATTGAGTCAAAGTTTACCAATTTATTCATACAGATATATCTAATGTTTATAATTATGCCAGATTATGATTGCAATGAAACCTGAAAAATGACATAGAAGCCCATAAAAACAGAAGACTTGCAATAGGTTTTATCACCCATCATTTATTTTAATTATCTATATATATAACAAAATGTGTGCATCTGTGTGTGGGTTTAAGCATGCTTATTGAGTATTAATATACTAGTTTAAACATTTCATGTTTGTGTGTGTCTGAAATTCTGTTCTATTCTTTTACTGTCAGCCATATCTAGGTTATTTAAAATAAGTGCAGTACTATTATCTAGACTGTGAAATTAAACATAAATTGCGTATGCTTCTTTGGAATGAAATTAAGACAACATATAACAGTTATAAAGGTTAAAGAGACAGTGTTGTATGATAAATTGCATTTACGACCACTAGATGTCACTGGAAGACCACTAATGGGCTCACTAAAGACTAAAACATTACAGTTCATTGTCTCGATTATTGATTCATCTAGAAAAATATATATTACTATTATTTAATATTACTGTTCAAGCATTTAAGATCACATTGAGTGAAAGTTCAACAATTTATTCATACATGTATATCAAATGTTTACTATTATGTCAGAATATGCATGCAATGAAACCTGACATAGAAATGTAAGAAAAGAAGTATTTCTGTGAGTTGTGTGTCACCTATAATTTATTTCAAATATCTACATACAACAAAATGTGTGGGCATGTACTTCTCTCTCTCTGTGTGTGTGTGTGTGTGTGTGTGTGTGTGTGTGTGTGTAATCATGCTTATTGATTATTCATATAATAGTTGAACCATTTCATTTCTGTGTGTGAGTGTCTGTGAGCCTATTCTCCATGTTAGACAATGGCACACACAAGTTTGGCTTAATTACAACAAAGCTTTGCAGAGATATAGCCTCAGACTCATTTTGTGAAGATGCCTGACATCTGAAGCAGCGCTGTACAAAAACGGTTTCGTCTATTGACACGAAATCCATAACTTTTTGTCAGCACGGTCTGAAGATGATCTGATTCAATTTTGGTGAAAATCAGACAAACGGTTGAGGATGAGTTTAAAAAAAAAGGTTTTCAACATGAATCAAAATGGCGGACAGGAAGTTTTGCTTAATATGACATAATTGGTATGTATGTTGTCGGCATGTCCCAAGGAACATTTTGAGACATGTTTCATGATAATAGGCTAATGCAATCAAAAGTTATTAGCATTATTGGAAATGTAATAATTAGCGGTTATTGATTGGTTTATTACTCTTGACCAATAGGTGGCGCTGTGACCAAAATGATGTGGCGTGGTCAATGTGATGTGACAATGTCACATATTAAGTTTTGTGTAAATATCTCCAACCTTTGCAGAGATACAGCCTCAGATGCAGTTTGGCATCTTTCCAGCAAATTCGTTGGTACGCTAATTGAAAACGGTTACGTGTATCGACACAAATTCCATAACTTTTTGCCAGCATGGTCTGAAGATGATCCAAATCAAATTTGGTGAAAATCTGAGCAACGGTCTAGGAGGAGTTCGAAAAAGTAGGTTTTCAACATGAATCAAAATGGCGGACAGGAAATTTTGCCAAAATTGACAAATGGGGTATCGGTGTTCTCGGCATGACCCAAGGAATCTATCAACATCAGCTTTGTTACAATAGGCTAATGTATGCAAAAGTTATTAGCATTTTTCGAAAAAATCGTTATAACTATTGACCACAAGGTGGCGCTGCCCCCAATTTTTTTGTGTACATTCAGGGCATGGAGCCGGACATTTTTGTAATTATTTGCGAAACGATACGGAACTTCATTCTTAAGATACAGCAATTTACAACTAAATCCAAAATGGCCGACGCCCAAAATGGCCGAATTGGGAAAATTCGGTATCATTCGACTCGGAATGATGCACTGAATCTAAAGACACCACTTTTGTGATTTTTGGCAAAACCGTTCAGAAGTTATGAGCAAAAACATGCATTTTTCATATCTCCTGACCACTAGGGGGCACAGCGCCGAAACACTGCAGGTAGTCCCAGGGAATGGTTGTTATAAGACCCACCAAGATTGGTCTCAATAGGCCAAACTGTTGCGGAGATATAGCCTCACGTTCACGTTTGCGTGCTTTTCGAAGAATTCGTTCATGAGCTATTCGGAAACGGTTTGAGAAATCAACTTGAATTCCTTAACTTTTTGCCAGCATGGTCTCAAGATTATCTGATTCAATTTTCGTGACAATCGGTGCAACGGCCTAGGACGATTTCGAAAAAGTAGGTTTTACGAACAATTGACGATAGCGAAAAAACTAAGCCTTGCGATTTTTGAATTTCGGTGTCCATTCGACTCGGCATGAGCCAAGGAATCACAGGAAAAAAGAATTTTCATTTTGTGGCTTACGGTTCAAGAGTTATTAGCATCAAGTTTTTGAAAGTTTAGACAATTGGTGGCGCTAGAGAGTTTGAGTTAGAGACTTCAAATTTGCTACGGTTAATGTTCAGACAGTCCTCTATTAGTGTGCCAAATTATACAACTTTCCCGCAATCGGTTCTATGGGCTACCATAGACTTGGGGTGGAAGAAGAAGAATAATAATAATAATAATAACGCCAACAAACACAATAGGTGCCTTCGCACCTTCGGTGCTTGGCCCCTAATAAATATAGCTGCAAGCAGCAATCACGGGGCCAAGCATTCCAGCGGCAACATCAGGAGCTAAGCATATGTAACATCAGACCAAATGCAACAATGAATAATGAAATTAATAATTGCATGATTGTAATTGAAATGGCTGAAAATCGTTAATAAAAGTTCCACAGCGAGGAGCTAAGCATGGCATGGAGCATCAGACCAAATGCAACGAGTAAGAAAAGCAATTATTGGAAGAGTGTAATTGAAACAGCCAGTAAAACTCCAGTAAAATGATGCATTATCATTTTTGGAAAATAGGTGGCGCTGTAATCAAATCGCTTTGTTGTGTTCTGTGGGAGGTGACAATGTTGTGGGCAATTTCTTTCAAAATACTTACAGACCTTTAGGGCAATGAGTCGAACATGCCCACCGAGTTTCGTTCCGATCAACTTCCATTAACCTTGTCAAATAGGTGCTTAAAGTTGTTTGGCCAATGGCGGCCATGTTTTTTAAGATAAGTGAAATTCCTCATAAAGCACTTGTGCCACATTGGGCCATATCAATTTTCAAGTTGATTGGATCAACGGTTGCTTAGTTATAGCCATTTGATTTTTTTTCATCCTGTAGCGCCACCAAGTGGCAGATATGGAAAAAAAATAATAATTTGACTAAAGTTTTTGTTCATGCATATGAGTTCTGAGTTTGGTGAAGATATCTCATTTTGTTCCCGAGTTATAGCCTTTTTCGTAAAATTGGTCCACGAATTTGAATGTTTTGGGTCACCTGGTTTTTTGTTCAGTCTTGATCAAACCACTGCAATAATATTCTCTGGACTCTCTAGATCAATAATTTTCAAAAATATGTTGCATTTTGTCCTTTGGTTAGCTATAAGAGGTAATTTAGGAAAGGGCCGTGGCCACATGTAACCTAAAGCCTATAAAACTGAAACAAAAACTCAAAACTTTATGAAACTTGGTTATAACACGTGAAAGATGACCCACCAAGCATGCAAAGTTTCATTAAGATCAGAAAATAGCTGGTGCTATAACAGTTAAAATGGCCTAAAAAACAAAAGATTTCTGTTGTGAATGGCATTAAACTGCAAAAAAAAAAGGGGTAATATAATCACACATGCATTAGATCTGTATTTTTTCTAAACAATCATGCAAAACTTAACAGAGATTAGGTAAAAAAGAACACTGTAATATTTATAAAGCTTCAAAACCCAGTGTTGAATAAAAAATTGCAATTATAATCACTAGATGTCACCGGAAGACCACTAATGAGCTCACTAAAGACTAAAACATTACAGTTTATGGGCTTGTTGAGGGATTCATCTAGAAAAAATGTATATTACTATTATTTAATATTACTGTTCAAGCATTTCAGATCACATTGAGTCAAAGTTTACCAATTTATTCATACAGATATATCTAATGTTTACTATTATGTCAGAATATGAATGCAATGAAACCTGACATAGAAATGTAAGAAAAGAAGTCTTTCTGTGAGTTGTGTGTCACCTATAATTTATTTCAAATATCTACATACAACAAAATGTGTGGGCATGTACTTCTCTGTGTGTGTGTGTGTGTGTGTGTAATCATGCTTATTGATTATTCATATAATAGTTGAACCATTTCATTTCTGTCTGTGAGCCTATTCTCCATGTTAGACAATGGCACACACAAGTTTGGCTTAATTACAACAAAGCTTTGCAGAGATATAGCCTCAGACTCATTTTGTGAAGATGCCTGACATCTGAAGCAGCGCTGTACAAAAACGGTTTCGTCTATTGACACGAAATCCATAACTTTTTGTCAGCACGGTCTGAAGATGATCTGATTCAATTTTGGTGAAAATCAGACAAACGGTTGAGGATGAGTTTAAAAAAAAAGGTTTTCAACATGAATCAAAATGGCGGACAGGAAGTTTTGCTTAATATGACATAATTGGTATGTATGTTGTCGGCATGTCCCAAGGAACATTTTGAGACATGTTTCATGATAATAGGCTAATGCAATCAAAAGTTATTAGCATTATTGGAAATGTAATAATTAGCGGTTATTGATTGGTTTATTACTCTTGACCAATAGGTGGCGCTGTGACCAAAATGATGTGGCGTGGTCAATGTGATGTGACAATGTCACATATTAAGTTTTGTGTAAATATCTCCAACCTTTGCAGAGATACAGCCTCAGATGCAGTTTGGCATCTTTCCAGCAAATTCGTTGGTACGCTAATTGAAAACGGTTACGTGTATCGACACAAATTCCATAACTTTTTGCCAGCATGGTCTGAAGATGATCCAAATCAAATTTGGTGAAAATCTGAGCAACGGTCTAGGAGGAGTTCGAAAAAGTAGGTTTTCAACATGAATCAAAATGGCGGACAGGAAATTTTGCCAAAATTGACAAATGGGGTATCGGTGTTCTCGGCATGACCCAAGGAATCTATCAACATCAGCTTTGTTACAATAGGCTAATGTATGCAAAAGTTATTAGCATTTTTCGAAAAATCGTTATAACTCTTGACCACAAGGTGGCGCTGCCCCCAATTTTTTTGTGTACATTCAGGGCATGGAGCCGGACATTTTTGTAATTATTTGCGAAACGATACGGAACTTCATTCTTAAGATACAGCAATTTACAACTAAATTCAAAATGGCCGACGCCCAAAATGACCGAATTGGGAAAATTCGGTATCATTCGACTCGGAATGATGCACTGAATCTAAAGACACCACTTTTGTGATTTTTGGCAAAACCGTTCAGAAGTTATGAGCAAAAACATGCATTTTTCATATCTCCTGACCACTAGGGGGCACAGCGCCGAAACACTGCAGGTAGTCCCAGGGAATGGTTGTTATAAGACCCACCAAGATTGGTCTCAATAGGCCAAACCGTTGCGGAGATATAGCCTCACGTTCACGTTTGCGTGCTTTTCGAAGAATTCGTTCATGAGCTATTCGGAAACGGTTTGAGAAATCAACTTGAATTCCATAACTTTTTGCCAGCATGGTCTGAAGATTATCTGATTCAATTTTCGTGACAATCGGTGCAACGGCCTAGGACGAGTTCAAAAAAGTAGGTTTTACGAACAATTGACGATAGCGAAAAAACTAAGCCTTGCGATTTTTGAATTTCGGTGTCCATTTGACTCGGCATGAGCCAAGGAATCACAGGAAAAAAGAATTTTAATTTTGTGGCTTACGGTTCAAGAGTTATTAGCATCAAGTTTTTGAAAGTTTAGACAATTGGTGGCGCTAGAGAGTTTGAGTTAGAGACTTCAAATTTGCTACGGTTAATGTTCAGACAGTCCTCTATGAGTGTGCCAAATTATACAACTTTCCCGCAATCGGTTCTATGGGCTACCATAGACTTGGGGTGGAAGAAGAAGAATAATAATAAATATAGCTGCAAGCAGCAATCACGGGGCCAAGCATTCCAGCGGCAACATCAGGAGCTAAGCATATGTAGCATCAGACCAATAGGTGCTTGTCAAATAGGTGCTTAAAGTTGTTTGGCCAATGGCGGCCATGTTTTTTAAGATAAGTGAAATTCCTCATAGAGCACTTGTGCCACATTGGGCCATATCAATTTTCAAGTTGATTGGATCAACGGTTGCTTAGTTATAGCCATTTGATTTTTTTTCATCCTGTAGCGCCACCAAGTGGCAGATATGGAAAAAAAATAATAATTTGACTAAAGTTTTTGTTCATGCATATGAGTTCTGAGTTTGGTGAAGATATCTCATTTTGTTCCCGAGTTATAGCCTTTTTCGTAAAATTGGTCCACGAATTTGAATGTTTTGGGTCACCTGGTTTTTTGTTCAGTCTTGATCAAACCACTGCAATAATATTCTCTGGACTCTCTAGATCAATAATTTTCAAAAATATGTTGCATTTTGTCCTTTGGTTAGCTATAAGAGGTCATTTAGGAAAGGGCCGTGGCCACATGTAACCTAAAGCCTATAAAACTGAAACAAAAACTCAAAACTTTATGAAACTTGGTTATAACATGTGAAAGATGACCCACCAAGCATGCAAAGTTTCATTAAGATCAGAAAATAGCTGGTGCTATAACAGTTAAAATGGCCTAAAAAACAAAAGATTTCTGTTGTGAATGGCATTAAACTGCAAAAAAAAAATGGGTAATATAATCACACATGCATTAGATCTGTATTTTTTCTAAACAATCATGCAAAATTTAACAGAGATTAGGTAAAAAAGAACACTGTAATATTTATAAAGCTTCAAAACCCAGTGTTGAATAAAAAATTGCAATTATAACCACTAGATGTCACCGGAAGACCACTAATGAGCTCACTAAAGACTAAAACATTACAGTTTATGGGCTTGTTGAGGGATTCATCTACAAAAAATGTATATTACTATTATTTAATATTACTGTTCAAGCATTTCAGATCACATTGAGTCAAGTTTACCAATTTATTCATACAGATATATCTAATGTTTATAATTATGCCAGATTATGATTGCAATGAAACCTGAAAAATGACATAGAAGCCCATAAAAACAGAAGACTTGCAATAGGTTTTATCACCCATCATTTATTTTAATTATCTATATATATAACAAAATGTGTGCATCTGTGTGTGGGTTTAAGCATGCTTATTGAGTATTAATATAGTAGTTTAAACATTTCATGTTTTTGTGTGTCTGTAATTCTGTTCTATTCTTTTACTGTCAGCCATATCTAGGTTATTTAAAATCAGTGCAGTACTATTATCTAGACTGTGAAATTATACATAAATTGTGTATGCTTCTTTGGAATGAAATTAAGACAACATATAACAGTTATAAAGGTTAAAGAGACAGTGTTGTATGATAAATTGCATTTACGACCACTAGATGTCACTGGAAGACCACTAATGGGCTCACTAAAGACTAAAACATTACAGTTCATTGTCTCAATGATTGATTCATCTAGAAAAATATATATTACTATTATTTAATATTACTGTTCAAGCATTTAAGATCACATTGAGTGAAAGTTCAACAATTTATTCATACATGTATATCAAATGTTTACTATTATGTCAGAATATGAATGCAATGAAACCTGACATAGAAATGTAAGAAAAGAAGTCTTTCTGTGAGTTGTGTGTCACCTATAATTTATTTCAAATATCTACATACAACAAAACGTGTGGGCATGTACTTCTCTGTGTGTGTGTGTGTGTGTGTGTGTGTGTGTGTGTGTAATCATGCTTATTGATTATTCATATAATAGTTGAACCATTTCATTTCTGTGTGTGAGTGTCTGTGAGCCTATTCTCCATGTTAGACAATGGCACACACAAGTTTGGCTTAATTACAACAAAGCTTTGCAGAGATATAGCCTCAGACTCATTTTGTGAAGATGCCTGACATCTGAAGCAGCGCTGTACAAAAACGGTTTCGTCTATTGACACGAAATCCATAACTTTTTGTCAGCACGGTCTGAAGATGATCTGATTCAATTTTGGTGAAAATCAGACAAACGGTTGAGGATGAGTTAAAAAAAAAAGGTTTTCAACATGAATCAAAATGGCGGACAGGAAGTTTTGCTTAATATGACATAATTGGTATGTATGTTGTCGGCATGTCCCAAGGAACATTTTGAGATATGTTTCATGATAATAGGCTAATGCAATCAAAAGTTATTAGCATTATTGGAAATGTAATAATTAGCGGTTATTGATTGGTTTATTACTCTTGACCAATAGGTGGCGCTGTGACCAAAATGATGTGGCGTGGTCAATGTGATGTGACAATGTCACATCTTAAGTTTTGTGTAAATATCTCCAACCTTTGCAGAGATACAGCCTCAGATGCAGTTTGGCATCTTTCCAGCAAATTCGTTGGTACGCTAATTGAAAACGGTTACGTGTATCGACACAAATTCCATAACTTTTTGCCAGCATGGTCTGAAGATGATCCAAATCAAATTTGGTGAAAATCTGAGCAACGGTCTAGGAGGAGTTCGAAAAAGTAGGTTTTCAACATGAATCAAAATGGCGGACAGGAAATTTTGCCAAAATTGACAAATGGGGTATCGGTGTTCTCGGCATGACCCAAGGAATCTATCAACATCAGTTTTGTTACAATAGGCTAATGTATGCAAAAGTTATTAGCATTTTTCGAAAAATCGTTATAACTATTGACCACAAGGTGGCGCTGCCCCCAATTTTTTTGTGTACATTCAGGGCATGGAGCCGGACATTTTTGTAATTATTTGCGAAACGATACGGAACTTCATTCTTAAGATACAGCAATTAACAACTAAATTCAAAATGGCCGACGCCCAAAATGGCCGAATTGGGAAAATTCGGTATCATTCGACTCGGAATGATGCACTGAATCTAAAGACACCACTTTTGTGATTTTTGGCAAAACCGTTCAGAAGTTATGAGCAAAAACATGCATTTTTCATATCTCCTGACCACTAGGGGGCACAGCGCCGAAACACTGCAGCTAGTCCCAGGGAATGGTTGTTATAAGACCCACCAAGATTGGTCTCAATAGGCCAAACCGTTGCGGAGATATAGCCTCACGTTCACGTTTGCGTGCTTTTCGAAGAATTCGTTCATGAGCTATTCGGAAACGGTTTGAGAAATCAACTTGAATTCCATAACTTTTTGCCAGCATGGTCTGAAGATTACCTGATTCAATTTTCGTGACAATCGGTGCAACGGCCTAGGACGAGTTCGAAAAAGTAGGTTTTACGAACAATTGACGATAGCGAAAAAACTAAGCCTTGCGATTTTTGAATTTCGGTGTCCATTCGACTCGGCATGAGCCAAGGAATCACAGGAAAAAAGAATTTTCATTTTGTGGCTTACGGTTCAAGAGTTATTAGCATCAAGTTTTTTAAAGTTTAGACAATTGGTGGCGCTAGAGAGTTTGAGTTAGAGACTTCAAATTTGCTACGGTTAATGTTCAGACAGTCCTCTATTAGTGTGCCAAATTATACAACTTTCCCGCAATCGGTTCTATGGGCTACCATAGACTTGGGGTGGAAGAAGAAGAGGAAGAATAATAAATATAGCTGCAAGCAGCAATTACGGGGCCAAGCACTCCAACGGCAAATGTAGTAGCTAAGCATCGCATAAAGCATCACACCAAATACATTAATGAGCAATAACAGCAATTTTGGAATTATTGTATTTGAAATGGCAAAAAAAAAAAAACACCAATACCACCTCTAGTAGCATGATTACTTGGTTTATCAAGCTTGACCAATAGGTGACACTGTTATAAAATCAATTTGGTGTACTCTGTGTGTCTTTTCAATGACGCACACAAAGTTTGGTGTCAATATGCCAAAGCATTCCAGGGATACAGCCTCAAGTGTCATTTTCTCATTGTGCCTCAAATTCGTCGATGTGGTATGCGAAAACGGTTTTGTCTATCGACTCAAAATCCATAACTTTGAATCAGTATAGCCTGAAGATCATTTGATTCGAATTTGGTGAAAATCGGACATACGGTTGATCAGGAGTTCGAAAAAGTATGTTTTCAACATAAATCAAAATGGCGGACCGGAAGTTCAGCTTACCGTGGTATATTTGGTATCTATGTTATCGGCATAAGCCAGGGAATATTTTGAGCCCAGTTTCCTTCAAATAGGCTAATGCATTAAAAAGTTATTAGCATTTTAAAAAGTGTAATTACTCATGGTTAATGAATGGTTTATTACTCTTGACCAATAGGTGGCGCTGTTACCAAATTTATGTGGCATGGTCAGTGTGAGGTGGCGATGACACATACAAAGTTTGGTGCAAATATGTCAAAGTGTTGCAGAGATACAGCCTCAAATGCATTTTGGCACCCTTCCAGCAAATTCGTTGATGCGCTAAATGAGAACCGTTACGTATATCGACACAAAATCCATAACTTTTTGCCAGCATGGTCTGAAGATGATTCACGTCAAATTTGGTGAAAATTGGGCTAACGGTCTAGGAGGAGTTCGAAAAAGTAGGTTTTCAACATTAAGCAAAATGGCGGACAGGAAGTAAGGCCAATTTTCACATTATTGGTATCAATACTCTCGGCATGACCCACAGAATATAGCGAGACCATTTTAATTTTAATAGACTAATTTATTCAAAAGTTATTAGCGTTTATGTGATATTTCATTATAACTATTGGCCACAAGGTGGCGCTGCCACCAAACTTTTTGAGTACCTTCAGGGCATGGAGCCGAATATTTGTGTAATTATTTGCGAAACGATACGATGCTGCGTTCAAAAAATACAGCATTTTGAAACATAATTCAAAATGGCCGACGCCTAAAATGGCCGACACAGGAAAATTGGATATCATTCGACTCGACATGACTCACTGAATCTAAAGAGACCAGTTGTGTGATTTTTGGCCAAACCATTCAGTAGTTATAAGCCAAAATATGCATTTTTCATATCTCCTGACCACTAGGTGGCGCTGTGTCGAAACACAGCAGGTAGTCTCAGTTCATGCTTGTTATAACACACGCCAAGTTTGGTCTCAATATGACAAACCGTTGCCGGGATATAGCCTCACGTGCATGTTTGCGTGCTTTTTGTCAAATTTGTTTACGTGTCAATCGACAACAGTTGGACGAATCAACTTGAATTCCATAACTTTTTGCCAGCATGGTCTGAAGATGATCTGAGCCAATTTTCGTGGCAATCGGACTAACCGTCTAGGACGAGTTCGAAAAAGTAGGTTTTTCGAATAATTGAAAATAGCGAAAAAACTAAACCTTGCGATTTTTGAATTTTAGGGTTCATTCGACTTGGCCTGAGCCAAGGATTCAGAGGAAAAAAGAATTTCCATTTTCTGGCTTACGGTTCAAAAGTTATTAGCATACAAACATTGAAAGTTTGGACAAGTGGTGGCGCTAGAGAGTAGGAGTTAGAGGCTTCAAATTTGCTATAGTTAATGTTGGGACTGTCCTCTATCAGTGTGCCAAATTATACAACTTTCCCGCAAACGGTTCTATGGGCTGCCATAGACTTGCGGCGGAAGAAGAAGAAGAATAATAATAAATATAGCTGCAAGCAGCAATTACGGGGCCAAGCACTCCAACGGCAAATGTAGGAGCTAAGCATGGCATGAAGCATCACACCAAATACATTAATGAGCAATAACAGCAATTTTGGAATTATTGTAATTGAAATGGCAAAAAAAAAAATCATAATACCACCTCTAGTAGCATGATTACTTGGCTTATAAAGTTTGACCAATAGGTGGCACTGTTATGAAATCAATTTGGTGTACTCTGTTTGACTTTTCAATGACACACACAAAGTTTGGTGTTAATATGCCACAGCATTCCAGAGATGCAGCCTCAAGTGTCATTTTGTCATTGTGTTTCAACTTCGTCGCTTTGGTATGCGAAAACGGTTTTGTCTATCGACACAAAATCCATAACTTTGTGTCAACATAGTCTGAAGATCATTTGATTCGAATTTGGTGAAAATCGGACATACGGTTGATGAGGAGTTCGAAAAAGTATGTTTTCAACATAAATCAAAATGGCGGACCGGAAGTTCAGCTTACCGTGGTATATTTGGTATCTATGTTATCGGCATAAGCCAGGGAATATTTTGAGCCCAGTTTCCTTCAAATAGGCTAATGCATTAAAAAGTTATTAGCATTTTAAAAAGTGTAATTACTCATGGTTAATGAATGGTTTATTACTCTTGACCAATAGGTGGCGCTGTTACCAAATTTATGTGGCATGGTCAGTGTGAGGTGGCGATGACACATACAAAGTTTGGTGCAAATATGTCAAAGTGTTGCAGAGATACAGCCTCAAATGCATTTTGGCACCCTTCCGGCAAATTCGTTGATGCGCTAAATGAGAACCGTTACGTATATCGACACAAAATCCATAACTTTTTGCCAGCATGGTCTGAAGATGATTCACGTCAAATTTGGTGAAAATTGGGCTAACGGTCTAGGAGGAGTTCGAAAAAGTAGGTTTTCAACATTAAGCAAAATGGCGGACAGGAAGTAAGGCCAATTTTCACATTATTGGTATCAATACTCTCGGCATGACCCACAGAATATAGCGAGACCATTTTAATTTTAATAGACTAATTTATTCAAAAGTTATTAGCATTTATGTGATATTTCATTATAACTATTGGCCACAAGGTGGCGCTGCCACCAAACTTTTTGAGTACCTTCAGGGCATGGAGCCGAATATTTTTGTAATTATTTGCGAAACGATACGATGCTGCGTTCAAAAAATACAGCATTTTGAAACATAATTCAAAATGGCCGACGCCTAAAATGGCCGACACAGGAAAATTGGATATCATTCGACTCGACAAGACTCACTGAATCTAAAGAGACCAGTTGTGTGATTTTTGGCCAAACCATTCAGTAGTTATAAGCCAAAATATGCATTTTTCATATCTCCTGACCACTAGGTGGCGCTGTGTCGAAACACAGCAGGTAGTCTCAGTTCATGCTTGTTATAACACACGCCAAGTTTGGTCTCAATATGACAAACCGTTGCCGGGATATAGCCTCACGTGCATGTTTGCGTGCTTTTCGTCAAATTTGTTTACGTGTCATTCGACAACAGTTGGACGAATCAACTTGAATTCCATAACTTTTTGCCAGCATGGTCTGAAGATGATCTGAGCCAATTTTTGTGGCAATCGGACTAACCGTCTAGGACGAGTTCGAAAAAGTAGGTTTTTCGAATAATTGAAAATAGCGAAAAAACTAAACCTTGCGATTTTTGAATTTTGGGGTTCATTCGACTTGGCATGAGCCAAGGATTCAGAGGAAAAAAGAATTTCCATTTTCTGGCTTACGGTTCAAAAGTTATTAGCATACAAACATTGAAAGTTAGGACAAGTGGTGGCACTAGAGAGTAGGAGATAGAGACTTCAAATTTGCTATAGTTAATGTTGGGACTGTCCTCTATCAGTGTGCCAAATTATACAACTTTCCCGCAATCGGTTCTATGGGCTGCCATAGACTTGCGGCGGAAGAAGAAGAAGAAGAAGAAGAATAATAAATATAGCTGCAAGCAGCAATTACGGGGCCAAGCACTCCAACGACAAATGTAGTAGCTAAGCATCGCATGAAGCATCACACCAAATACATTAATGAGCAATAACAGCAATTTTGGAATTATTGTATTTGAAATGGCAAAAAAAAAAAACCACCAATACCACCTCTAGTAGCATGATTACTTGGTTTATCAAGCTTGACCAATAGGTGACACTGTTATAAAATCAATTTGGTGTACTCTGTGTGTCTTTTCAATGACACACACAAAGTTTGGTGTCAATATGCCAAAGCATTCCAGGGATACAGCCTCAAGTGTCATTTTCTCATTGTGCCTCAAATTCGTCGATGTGGTATGCGAAAACGGTTTTGTCTATCGACTCAAAATCCATAACTTTGAATCAGTATAGCCTGAAGATCATTTGATTCGAATTTGGTGAAAATCGGACATACGGTTGATCAGGAGTTCGAAAAAGTATGTTTTCAACATAAATCAAAATGGCGGACCGGAAGTTCAGCTTACCGTGGTATATTTGGTATCTATGTTATCGGCATAAGCCAGGGAATATTTTGAGCCCAGTTTCCTTCAAATAGGCTAATGCATTAAAAAGTTATTAGCATTTTAAAAAGTGTAATTACTCATGGTTAATGAATGGTTTATTACTCTTGACCAATAGGTGGCGCTGTTACCAAATTTATGTGGCATGGTCAGTGTGAGGTGGCGATGACACATACAAAGTTTGGTGCAAATATGTCAAAGTGTTGCAGAGATACAGCCTCAAATGCATTTTGGCACCCTTCCAGCAAATTCGTTGATGCGCTAAATGAGAACCGTTACGTATATTGACACAAAATCCATAACTTTTTGCCAGCATGGTCTGAAGATGATGCACGTCAAATTTGGTGAAAATTGGGCTAACGGTCTAGGAGGAGTTCGAAAAAGTAGGTTTTCAACATTAAGCAAAATGGCGGACAGGAAGTAAGGCCAATTTTCACATTATTGGTATCAATACTCTCGGCATGACCCACAGAATATAGCGAGACCATTTTAATTTTAATAGACTAATTTATTCAAAAGTTATTAGCGTTTATGTGATATTTCATTATAACTATTGGCCACAAGGTGGCGCTGCCACCAAACTTTTTGAGTACCTTCAGGGCATGGAGCCGAATATTTTTGTCATTATTTGCGAAACGATACGATGCTGCGTTCAAAAAATACAGCATTTTAAATCATAATTCTAAATGGCCGACGCCTAAAATGGCCGACACAGGAAAATTGGATATCATTCGACTCGACATGACTCACTGAATCTAAAGAGACCAGTTGTGTGATTTTTGGCCAAACCATTCAGTAGTTATAAGCCAAAATATGCATTTTTCATATCTCCTGACCACTAGGTGGCGCTGTGTCGAAACACAGCAGGTAGTCTCAGTTCATGCTTGTTATAACACACGCCAAGTTTGGTCTCAATATGACAAACCGTTGCCGGGATATAGCCTCACGTGCATGTTTGCGTGCTTTTCGTCAAATTTGTTTACGTGTCATTCGACAACAGTTGGACGAATCAACTTGAATTCCATAACTTTTTGCCAGCATGGTCTGAAGATGATCTGAGCCAATTTTCGTGGCAATCGGACTAACCGTCTAGGACGAGTTCGAAAAAGTAGGTTTTTCGAATAATTGAAAATAGCGAAAAAACTAAACCTTGCGATTTTTGAATTTTAGGGTTCATTCGACTTGGCCTGAGCCAAGGATTCAGAGGAAAAAAGAATTTCCATTTTCTGGCTTACGGTTCAAAAGTTATTAGCATACAAACATTGAAAGTTTGGACAAGTGGTGGCGCTAGAGAGTAGGAGTTAGAGGCTTCAAATTTGCTATAGTTAATGTTGGGACTGTCCTCTATCAGTGTGCCAAATTATACAACTTTCCCGCAAACGGTTCTATGGGCTGCCATAGACTTGCGGCGGAAGAAGAAGAAGAATAATAATAATAACGCCAACGAAAACAATAGGTGCCTACGCACCTTCGGTGCTTGGCCCCTAATAACGCCAACGATTACAATAGGTGCCTACGCACCTTCGGTGCTTGGCCCCTAATAACGCCAACGAAAACAATAGGTGCCTACGCACCTTCGGTGCTTGGCCCCTAAATATAGCTGCAAGCAGCAATAACGGGGCCAAGCACTACAGAAGCAAGCTTCAGACGAACGGCAGGAATGAGTAATTAAGACAGTTTTAAGATTATTTTAGGCAAAATGGCTTGAAAACAATAAACACAACAACTAGTAATAGGATTTATTGGCTTATCACGTGTAACCAATAGGTGGCGCTGTTACCAAATTAGTTTGAAATGGTCAGTGTGAGGTGACGATGACACATACAAAGTTTTTTGCAAATATGTCAAAGCTTTGCAGAGATACAGCCTCAAATGCATTTTGGAACCCTTCCAGCTGATTCGTTGATGCGCTAAATGAGAACCGTTTCGTATATTGACACGAAATCCATAACATTTTGCCAGAATGGTCTGAAGATGATCCATGTCAAATTTGGTGAAAATCGGACTAACGGTCTAGGAGGAGTTCGAAAAAGTAGGTTTTCAACATTAATCAAAATGGCAGACAGGAAGTTCAGCCAAATAAGGAAAACTTGGTATCTATGTTCTCGGCCTGACCCAAGGAATCTATTAAGATCAGCGTCATGTCAATAGCCAGATCTTTTCAAAAGTTATTAGCCTTTATGTAAATTGAGTTATAACTTGACCACTAGGTGTTTCAAAATATTTTGAGTACCTTCAGGGGATGTTGTTGTTGGCACATTCTGAGTTTCGTAATATTACACAAATGCATTTGTTTAGTATAGCATTTTATTTCACAAAACTGTATTGAAGTCAATGGGAATTTCATGTTTTGTTCTATTATAGCGCCACCAAGAGGCTCAGTCCCACCATTTTTTTTATGTGTGCTCAGAGTGAGCCCATACATATGTGTGTCAATTTTGGTGAAAATATCTCAATTCACTTCAGAGTTATAGACATTTATATGAAAAAGCACGTAAAAAATGACTGACTCTTGACTTTGATTGAATATTACTACCCCTTACTATCAATATTTTGGCATTTGGGCATTGGCGTATAGCTATCGACCTATGTTTCCGAACTTCTGATGGTGGTTTCGTCTCGATCAGACAAGCGGTTTCGAAGATATAGCCAAATGTTTTTTAAGCGCTAAATCACAACGCTACACAAACCGAAAGGCAAAACCTAGCATGTTTGGTATCATAGGACTCGGTAAGGTTTCAGGAGTCCAATTTGATGAGTCTCGTGAAAATAAGTCAACCACACCCAAAGTTATAAGCATTTAAAAAAAGAAGATCACCACTAGGTGGCGCTGTTTTGAAACTTCTCACACTCCTTCAGGACATTGTGCTGATGAACCATACCAAGTTTCGTAACAATCTGCTGATGCGTTCTTAAAATACAGCATTTTAGCACAAAATTCAAAATGGCCGACAGTCAAAATGGCCGAAATGGTCAAATTGGATATCAGTCGACTCGGCATGTTGCCCTGAATCTAACAAGACCAATGTTATGATTTTTGGACAAACTGTTCAGAAGTTATAAGCAAAAATAGCAGTTTTTCATATCTCCGGATCAGTAGGTGGCGCTGCGCCCAATCACAGCATGTTGCCTCAGGTCATGCTTGTTATGACATGTACCGAGTTTGGTCTGAATAGTATAAGTCGTTGCCGAGATACAGCCTTACGACTGTTTTTGTAAGCACTACATAAAATTTGTTAGAGCGTTTATCGAAAACGGTTTGACGAATCAATTTGATTTGCATAACTTTTGGTCAGCACTGCCTGAGGATGATATGGTTCAATTTTCGTGTGAATCGGACAAACCGTCTAGGACGAGTTCGAAAAAGTAGGTTTTTAAAGAAATTCAAAATGGCGGTCATATTTCTATGATGGAAATGACTTCGTAGGGTGCAATCGAATCGGCATGAGCTCAGAAATTAGAGGAAAAAAGAATTTCGTTGATTGGCCTTAGGGTTAAAAAGTTATTAACAAAATTAAAGTGAAATTTTGGACAGTTGGTGGCGCTAGAGGGATTGACTTAGACACACCAAAATTGGTGTACTTAATGTTGGCACTGTCCTCTATCAGAATGTCAAACCATTACAACTTTCCCGCATTCGGTTCTATGGGCTGCCATAGACGCCCAGTCGGAAGTATAATAATAATAATAATAAATATAGCTGCAAGCAGCAATTACGGGGCCAAGCACTCCAACGGCAAATGTAGGAGCTAAGCATGGCATGAAGCATCACACCAAATACATTAATGAGCAATAACAGTAATTTTGGAATTATTGTAATTGAAATGGCAAAAAAAAAAATCATAATACCACCTCTAGTAGCATGATTACTTGGCTTATAAAGTTTGACCAATAGGTGGCACTGTTATGAAATCAATTTGGTGTACTCTGTTTGACTTTTCAATGACACACACAAAGTTTGGTGTTAATATGCCACAGCATTCCAGAGATGCAGCCTCAAGTGTCATTTTGTCATTGTGTTTCAACTTCGTCGCTTTGGTATGCGAAAACGGTTTTGTCTATCGACACAAAATCCATAACTTTGTGTCAACATAGTCTGAAGATCATCTGATTCGAATTTGGTGAAAATTGGACATACGGTTCATGAGGAGTTCGAAAAAGTAGGTTTTCCACATAAATCAAAATGGTGGACCGGAACTTCAGTAAACACTGGCATATTTGGTATCTATGTTATCGGCATAAGCCAGGGAATATTTTGAGCCCAGTTTCGTTGCAATAGGCTAATGGACTAAAAAGTTATTAGCATTTTAAAAAGTGTAATTACTCATGGTTAATGAATGGTTTATTACTCTTGACCAATAGGTGGCGCTGTTACCAAATTTATGTGGCATGGTCAGTGTGAGGTGGCAATGACACATACAAAGTTTGGTGCAAATATGTCAAAGTGTTGCAGAGATACAGCCTCAAATGCATTTTGGCACCCTTCCAGCAAATTCGTTGATGCGCTAAATGAGAACCGTTACGTATATCGACACAAAATCCATAACTTTTTGCCAGCATGGTCTGAAGATGATTCACGTCAAATTTGGTGAAAATTGGGCTAACGGTCTAGGAGGAGTTCGAAAAAGTAGGTTTTCAACATTAAGCAAAATGGCGGACAGGAAGTAAGGCCAATTTTCACATTATTGGTATCAATACTCTCGGCATGACCCACAGAATATAGCGAGACCATTTTAATTTTAATAGACTAATTTATTCAAAAGTTATTAGCGTTTATGTGATATTTCATTATAACTATTGGCCACAAGGTGGCGCTGCCACCAAACTTTTTGAGTACCTTCAGGGCATGGAGCCGAATATTTTTGTAATTATTTGCGAAACGATACGATGCTGCGTTCAAAAAATACAGCATTTTGAAACATAATTCAAAATGGCCGACGCCTAAAATGGCCGACACAGGAAAATTGGATATCATTCGACTCGACATGACTCACTGAATCTAAAGAGACCAGTTGTGTGATTTTTGGCCAAACCATTCAGTAGTTATAAGCCAAAATATGCATTTTTCATATCTCCTGACCACTAGGTGGCGCTGTGTCGAAACACAGCAGGTAGTCTCAGTTCATGCTTGTTATAACACACGCCAAGTTTGGTCTCAATATGACAAACCGTTGCCGGGATATAGCCTCACGTGCATGTTTGCGTGCTTTTCGTCAAATTTGTTTACGTGTCATTCGACAACAGTTGGACGAATCAACTTGAATTCCATAACTTTTTGCCAGCATGGTCTGAAGATGATCTGAGCCAATTTTCGTGGCAATCGGACTAACCGTCTAGGACGAGTTCGAAAAAGTAGGTTTTTCGAATAATTGAAAATAGCGAAAAAACTAAACCTTGCGATTTTTGAATTTTAGGGTTCATTCGACTTGGCCTGAGCCAAGGATTCAGAGGAAAAAAGAATTTCCATTTTCTGGCTTACGGTTCAAAAGTTATTAGCATACAAACATTGAAAGTTTGGACAAGTGGTGGCGCTAGAGAGTAGGAGTTAGAGGCTTCAAATTTGCTATAGTTAATGTTGGGACTGTCCTCTATCAGTGTGCCAAATTATACAACTTTCCCGCAAACGGTTCTATGGGCTGCCATAGACTTGCGGCGGAAGAAGAAGAAGAATAATAATAAATATAGCTGCAAGCAGCAATTACGGGGCCAAGCACTCCAACGGCAAATGTAGGAGCTAAGCATCGCATGAAGCATCACACCAAATTCATTAATGAGCAATAACAGCAATTTTGGAATTATTGTAATTGAAATGGCAAAAAAAAATCATAATACCACCTCTAGTAGCATGATTACTTGGCTTATCAAGCTTGACCAATAGGTGACACTGTTATAAAATCAATTTGGTGTACTCTGTGTGACTTTTCAATGACACACACAAAGTTTGGTGTCAATATGCCAAAGCATTCCAGGGATACAGCCTCAAGTGTCATTTTCTCATTGTGCCTCAAATTCGTCGATGTGGTATGCGAAAACGGTTTTGTCTATCGACTCAAAAGCCATAACTTTGAGTCAGCATAGTCTGAAGATCATTTGATTCGAATTTGGTGAAAATCGGACCTACGGTTGATGAGGAGTTCGACAAAGTAGGTTTTCAACATAAATCAAAATGGCGGACCGGAAGTTCAGCTTACTATGGTATATTTGGTATCTATGTTATCGGCATAAACCAGGGAATATTTTGAGCCCAGTTCCATTCGAATGGGCTAATGCAATAAAAAGTTATTAGCATTTTTACAAGTGTAATTATTCATGGTTAATGAATGGTTTATTACTCTTGACCAATAGGTGGCGCTGTCACCAAATTTCTGTGGCATGGTCAGTGTGAGGTGGCGATGACACATACAAAATTTGGTGCAAATATGTCAAAGCGTTGCAGAGATACAGCCTCAAATGCATTTTGGCACCCTTCCAGCAAATTCGTTTATGCGCTAAATGAGAACTGTTTCGTATATCGACACGAAATCCATAACTTTTTGCCAGCATGGTCTGAAGATGATTCACGTCAAATTTGGTGAAAATTGGACTAACGGTCTAGGAGGAGTTCGAAAAAGTAGGTTTTCAACATTAAGCAAAATGGCGGACAGGAAGTATGGCCAATTTTCACATAATTGGTATCAATGCTCTCGGCATGACCCACAGAATATAGCGAGACCATTTTAATTTTAATAGTCTAAATTATTCAAAAGTTATTAGCATTTATGTGATATTTCATTATAACTATTGGCCACAAGGTGGCGCTGCCACCAAACTTTTTGAGTACCTTCAGGGCATGGAGCCGAATATTTTTGTAATTATTTGCGAAACGATACGATGCTGCGTTAAAAAAATACAGCATTTTGAAACATAATTCAAAATGGCCGACGCCTAAAATGGCCGACACAGGAAAATTGGATATCATTCGACTCGACATGACTCACTGAATCTAAAGAGACCAGTTGTGTGATTTTTGGCCAAACCATTCAGTAGTTATAAGCCAAAATATGCATTTTTCATATCTCCTGACCACTAGGTGGTGCTGTGTCGAAACACAGCAGGTAGTCTCAGTTTATGCTTGTTATAACACACGCCAAGTTTGGTCTCAATATGACAAACCGTTGCCGGGATATAGCCTCACGTGCATGTTTGCGTGCTTTTCGTCAAATATGTTTACGTGTCATTCGACAACAGTTGGACGAATCAACTTGAATTCCATAACTTTTTGCCAGCATGGTCTGAAGATGATCTGAGCCAATTTTCGTGGCAATCGGACTAACCGTCTAGGACGAGTTCGAAAAAGTAGGTTTTTCGAATAATTGAAAATAGCGAAAAAACTAAACCTTGCGATTTTTGAATTTTAGGGTTCATTCGACTTGGCCTGAGCCAAGGATTCAGAGGAAAAAAGAATTTCCATTTTCTGGCTTACGGTTCAAAAGTTATTAGCATAAAAACATTGAAAGTTTGGACAAGTGGTGGCGCTAGAGAGTAGGAGTTAGAGGCTTCAAATTTGCTATAGTTAATGTTGGGACTGTCCTCTATCAGTGTGCCAAATTATACAACTTTCCCGCAAACGGTTCTATGGGCTGCCATAGACTTGCGGCGGAAGAAGAAGAAGAAGAAGAATAATAATAATAACGCCAACGAAAACAATAGGTGCCTACGCACCTTCGGTGCTTGGCCCCTAAATATAGCTGCAAGCAGCAATAACGGGGCCAAGCACTACAGAAGCAAGCTTCAGACGAATGGCAGGAATGAGTAATTAAGACAGTTTTAAGATTATTTTAGGCAAAATGGCTTAAAAACAATGAACACAACAACTAGTAATAGGATTTATTGGCTTATCACATGTAAGCAATAGGTGGCGCTGTTACCAAATTAGTTTGGAATGGTCAGTGTGAGGTGACGATGACACATACAAAGTTTGGTGCAAATATGTCAAAGCTTTGCAGAGATACAGCCTCAAATGAATGTTGGCATCATTCCAGCAAATTCGTTGATGCGCTAAATGAGAACCGTTTCGTATATCGACATGAAATCCATAACATTTTGCCAGCATGGTCTGAAGATGATCCACGTCCAATTTGGTGAAAATCTGATTAACGGTCTAGGAGGAGTTCGAAAAAGTAGGTTTTCAACATTAATCAAAATGGCGGACAGGAAGTTCAGCCAAATAAGGAAAACTTGATATCTATGTTCTCGGCTTGACCCAAGGAATCTATTAAGATCAGCGTCATGTCAATAGCCAGATCTTTTCAAAAGTTATTAGCCTTTATGTAAATTGAGTTATAACTTTTGACCACTAGGTGGCTCTGTTTCAAAATATTTTGAGTACCTTCAGGGGATGATGTTGTTGGCACATTCTGAGTTGTGGAATATAACACCAATGCATTTGTTTAGTATAGCCTTTTATTTCACAAAACTGTATTGAAGTCAATGGGAATTTCATGTTTTGTTATATTATAGCGCCACCAAGAGGCTCAGTCCCACCATTTCTTTTATGTGTCATCAGAGTGAGCCCATACATATGCGTGTCAATTTTGGTGAAAATATCTCAATTCACTTCAGAGTTATAGACATTTACATGAAAAAACACGTAAAAATTGACTGACTCTTGACTTTGATTGAATATTACTACCCCTTACTATCAATATTTTTGCATTTGGGCATTGGCGTATAGCTATCGACCTATGTTTACGAACTTCTGACGGTGGTTTCGTCTCGATCAGACAAGCGGTTTCGAAGATATAGCCAAATGTTTTTTAAGCGCTAAATCACAACGCTACACAAACCGTAAGGCAAAACCTAGCATGTTTGGTATTGTAGGACTCTGTAAGGTTTCAGGAGTCCAATTTGATGAGTCTGGTGAAAATACGTCGACCACACCCAAAGTTATAAGCATTTAAAAATAGAAGATCACCACTAGGTGGCGCTGTTTCGAAACTTCTCATACTCCTTCAGGACATTGTGCTGATGACCCATACCATGTTTCGTAACAATCCGTTGATGTGTTCAGAAAATACAGCATTTTAGCACAAAATTCAAAATGGCCGACAGTCAAAATGGCCGAAATGGTCAAATTGGATATCAGTCGACTCGGCATGTTGCCCTGAATCTAACAAGACCAATGTTATGATTTTTGGACAAACTGTTCAGAAGTTATAAGCAAAAATAGCAGTTTTTCATATCTCCGGATCAGTAGGTGGCGCTGCGCCCAATCACAGCATGTTGCCTCAGGTCATGCTTGTTATGACATGTACCAAGTTTGGTCTGAATAGGATAAGTCGTTGCCGAGATACAGCCTTACGACTGTTTTTGTAAGCACTACATAAAATTTGTTAGAGCGTTTATCGAAAACGGTTTGACGAATCAATTTGATTTGCATAACTTTTGGTCAGCACTGCCTGAGGATGATATGGTTTAATTTTCGTGTGAATCGGACAAACCGTCTAGGACGAGTTCGAAAAAGTAGGTTTTTAAAGAAATTCAAAATGGCGGTCATATTTCTATGACGGAAATGACTTCGTAGGGTGCAATCGAATCGGCATGAGCTCAGAAATCAGAGGAAAAAAGAATTTCGTTGATTGGCCTTAGGGTTAAAAAGTTATTAACAAAATTAAAGTGAAATTTTGGACAGTTGGTGGCGCTAGAGGGATTGACTTAGACACACCAAAATTGGTGTACTTAATGTTGGCACTGTCCTCTATCAGAATGTCAAACCATTACAACTTTCCCGCATTCGGTTCTATGGGCTGCCATAGACGCCCAGTCGGAAGAATAATAATAATAATAAATATAGCTGCAAGCAGCAATTACGGGGCCAAGCACTCCAACGGCAAATGTAGTAGCTAAGCATCGCATAAAGCATCACACCAAATACATTAATGAGCAATAACAGCAATTTTGGAATTATTGTATTTGAAATGGCAAAAAAAAAAAAACACCAATACCACCTCTAGTAGCATGATTACTTGGTTTATCAAGCTTGACCAATAGGTGACACTGTTATAAAATCAATTTGGTGTACTCTGTGTGTCTTTTCAATGACACACACAAAGTTTGGTGTTAATATGCCAAAGCATTCCAGAGATGCAGCCTCAAGTGTCATTTTCTCATTGTGCCTCAAATTCGTCGATGTGGTATGCGAAAACGGTTTTGTCTATCGACTCAAAATCCATAACTTTGAATCAGTATAGCCTGAAGATCATTTGATTCGAATTTGGTGAAAATCGGACAAACGGTTGATCAGGAGTTCGAAAAAGTATGTTTTCAACATAAATCAAAATGGCGGACCGGAAGTTCAGCTTACCGTGGTATATTTGGTATCTATGTTATCGGCATAAGCCAGGGAATATTTTGAGCCCAGTTTCCTTCAAATAGGCTAATGCATTAAAAAGTTATTAGCATTTTAAAAAGTGTAATTACTCATGGTTAATGAATGGTTTATTACTCTTGACCAATAGATGGCGCTGTTACCAAATTTATGTGGCATGGTCAGTGTGAGGTGGCGATGACACATACAAAGTTTGGTTCAAATATGTCAAAGTGTTGCAGAGATACAGCCTCAAATGCATTTTGGCACCCTTCCAGCAAATTCGTTGATGCGCTAAATGAGAACCGTTACGTATATCGACACAAAATCCATAACTTTTTGCCAGCATGGTCTGAAGATGATTCACGTCAAATTTGGTGAAAATTGGGCTAACGGTCTAGGAGGAGTTCGAAAAAGTAGGTTTTCAACATTAAGCAAAATGGCGGACAGGAAGTAAGGCCAATATTCACATTATTGGTATCAATACTCTCGGCATGACCCACAGAATATAGCGAGACCATTTTAATTTTAATAGACTAATTTATTCAAAAGTTATTAGCATTTATGTGATATTTCATTATAACTATTGGCCACAAGGTGGCGCTGCCACCAAACTTTTTGAGTACCTTCAGGGCATGGAGCCGAATATTTTTGTAATTATTTGCGAAACGATACGATGCTGCGTTCAAAAAATACAGCATTTTGAAACATAATTCAAAATGGCCGACGCCTAAAATGGCCGACACAGGAAAATTGGATATCATTCGACTCGACATGACTCACTGAATCTAAAGAGACCAGTTGTGTGATTTTTGGCCAAACCATTCAAGAGTTATAAGCCAAAATATGCATTTTTCATATCTCCTGACCACTAGGTGGCGCTGTGTCGAAACACTGCAGGTAGTCTCAGTTCATGCTTGTTATAACACACGCCAAGTTTGGTCTCAATATGACAAACCGTTGCCGGGATATAGCCTCACGTGCATGTTTGCGTGCTTTTCGTCAAATTTGTTTACGTGTCATTCGACAACAGTTGGACGAATCAACTTGAATTCCATAACTTTTTGCCAGCATGGTCTGAAGATGATCTGAGCCAATTTTCGTGGCAATCGGACTAACCGTCTAGGACGAGTTCGAAAAAGTAGGTTTTTCGAATAATTGAAAATAGCGAAAAAACTAAACCTTGCGATTTTTGAATTTTGGGGTTCATTCGACTTGGCATGAGCCAAGGATTCAGAGGAAAAAAGAAATTCCATTTTCTGGCTTACGGTTCAAAAGTTATTAGCATACAAACATTGAAAGTTTGGACAAGTGGTGGCGCTAGAGAGTAGGAGATAGAGACTTCAAATTTGCTATAGTTAATGTTGGGACTGTCCTCTATCAGTGTGCCAAATTATACAACTTTCCCGCAAACGGTTCTATGGGCTGCCATAGACTTGCGGCGGAAGAAGAAGAAGAAGAAGAAGAAATATAGCTGCAAGCAGCAATTACGGGGCCAAGCACTCCAACGGCAAATGTAGGAGCTAAGCATCGCATGAAGCATCACACCAAATTCATTAATGAGCAATAACAGCAATTTTGGAATTATTGTAATTGAAATGGCAAAAAAAAATCATAATACCACCTCTAGTAGCATGATTACTTGGCTTATCAAGCTTGACCAATAGGTGGCACTGTTATAAAATCAATTTGGTGTACTCTGTGTGACTTTTCAATGACACACACAAAGTTTGGTGTCAATATGCCAAAGCATTCCAGGGATACAGCCTCAAGTGTCATTTTCTCATTGTGCCTCAAATTCGTCGATGTGGTATGCGAAAACGGTTTTGTCTATCGACTCAAAAGCCATAACTTTGAGTCAGCATAGTCTGAAGATCATTTGATTCGAATTTGGTGAAAATCGGACCTACGGTTGATGAGGAGTTCGACAAAGTAGGTTTTCAACATAAATCAAAATGGCGGACCGGAAGTTCAGCTTACTATGGTATATTTGGTATCTATGTTATCGGCATAAACCAGGGAATATTTTGAGCCCAGTTCCATTCGAATGGGCTAATGCAATAAAAAGTTATTAGCATTTTTACAAGTGTAATTATTCATGGTTAATGAATGGTTTATTACTCTTGACCAATAGGTGGCGCTGTCACCAAATTTCTGTGGCATGGTCAGTGTGAAGTGGCGATGACACATACAAAATTTGGTGCAAATATGTCAAAGCGTTGCAGAGATACAGCCTCAAATGCATTTTGGCACCCTTCCAGCAAATTCGTTGATGCGTTAAATGAGAACTGTTTCGTATATCGACACGAAATCCATAACTTTTTGCCAGCATGGTCTGAAGATGATTCACGTCAAATTTGGTGAAAATTGGACTAACGGTCTAGGAGGAGTTCGAAAAAGTAGGTTTTCAACATTAAGCAAAATGGCGGACAGGAAGTATGGCCAATTTTCACATAATTGGTATCAATGCTCTCGGCATGACCCACAGAATATAGCGAGACCATTTTAATTTTAATAGACTAATTTATTCAAAAGTTATTAGCATTTATGTGATATTTCATTATAACTATTGGCCACAAGGTGGCGCTGCCACCAAACTTGTTGAGTACCTTCAGGGCATGGAGCCGAATATTTTTGTAATTATTTGCGAAACGATACGATGCTGCGTTCAAAAAATACAGCATTTTAAATCATAATTCAAAATGGCCGACGCCTAAAATGGCCGACACAGGAAAATTGGATATCATTTGACTCGACATGACTCACTGAATCTAAAGAGACCAGTTGTGTGATTTTTGGCCAAACCATTCAGTAGTTATAAGCCAAAATATGCATTTTTCATATCTCCTGACCACTAGGTGGCGCTGTGTCGAAACACTGCAGGTAGTCTCAGTTCATGCTTGTTATAACACACGCCAAGTTTGGTCTCAATATGACAAACCGTTGCCGGGATATAGCCTCACGTGCATGTTTGCGTGCTTTTCGTCAAATTTGTTTACATGTCATTCGACAACAGTTGGACGAATCAACTTGAATTCCATAACTTTTTGCCAGCATGGTCTGAAGATGATCTGAGCCAATTTTCGTGGCAATCGGACTAACCGTCTAGGACGAGTTTGAAAAAGTAGGTTTTTCGAATAATTGAAAATAGCGAAAAAACTAAACCTTGCGATTTTTGAATTTTGGGGTTCATTCGACTTGGCATGAGCCAAGGATTCAGAGGAAAAAAGAATTTCCATTTTCTGGCTTACGGTTCAAAAGTTATTAGCATACAAACATTAAAAGTTTGGACAAGTGGTGGCGCTAGAGAGTAGGAGATAGAGACTTCAAATTTGCTATAGTTAATGTTGGGACTGTCCTCTATCAGTGTGCCAAATTATACAACTTTCCCGCAATCGGTTCTATGGGCTGCCATAGACTTGCGGCGGAAGAAGAAGAAGAAGAAGAATAATAATAACGCCAACGAAAACAATAGGTGCCTACGCACCTTCGGTGCTTGGCCCCTAATAATAATAAGAACGCCAACAAAAACAAGAGGGTCCTACGCACCTTCGGTGCTTGGCCCCTAATAACGCCAACGAAAACAATAGGTGCCTACGCACCTTCGGTGCTTGGCCCCTAATAATAAGAACGCCAACAAAAACAAGAGGGTCCTACGCACCTTCGGTGCTTGGCCCCTAATAACGCCAACAAACACAATAGGTGCCTTCGCACCTTCGGTGCTTGGCCCCTAATAATAACGCCAACAAACACAATAGGTGCCTTCGCACCTTCGGTGCTTGGCCCCTAATTATAGTTATTACAATTAAATTATTAATTGTATCTAGTGCTACAATTATTACTAACAGCATAAAAATATAGTAATTGTACAAGTGATAATTAAATTATTATTATTATTAATTACAATAATATGCATTAATTACAACAACAATAATAATAATATCCATTTAGTTATATAATTAATGTTTTATATATATATATATATATGCCAGTCACTTGCTAATCATGCTAGTGACATGCTAATCATTTGCTAATCATGCTAGGTAAATGCTAGTAACACACTAATCATGCTAGAAACATGCTAGTGACATGCTTGTAACTTGGTAATCATGTTAGCGACATGCTAGCCACTTGCTAATCATGCTAAGAACATGCTAGTCACTTGCTAATTATACTAATGACATGCTAGTATCATGCTAGCAACAGGCTAGTCACTTGCTAATCATGCTAGAAACATGCTAGTCATTTGCTAATCATGCTACTGACATGCTAATCATTTGCTAATCATGCTTATAATGCTAGAAACATGCTAGTGACATGCTTGTAACTTGCTGTCGAACTTAAAACTTTTTAACTTTTCAAACTTTTTAAAACTCTCTAGTCAGGCAACAACTGCTTAAAACTTTCACGCTAGGCTTTCTCAAGCCAACTTAAAGTTTGTCTTAGCAAACATTTTTTTATCTAGTTTAGAATAAAGTTTTTTTTTTTTGCTGTGTCATGAAGTATATATACATACTGTAACCTTATATAAATAACCTTATATATAATGACTCATACTGTGATGTAAGACTTTAGTCATACAAACCACCCCTAGTGAATGACCAGTTTCTCTCTCTCTCCCTCACACACACACACACACACACACACACACACACAATGCAGTTGCATGTCAGAGTGCAGTGATGTTGGTCCTCTTCCAGAGACTGAAGTACACAGCAGCCATGCACAGGCCGACAGTGCACAGAGCCGACGCAAAGCCACACACACTTACCACCGAGACGCAGTGCATGAACACACACACACACACACACACAGCAGAGACTGTACCTAAAAATCTGCCTACGCTTTTGGGAGGACGAGGAGTAGCCGTCAGTGGACAGTCTGTAGGGTCACATCGGAGAAAACAGTGTCCGTGGGTTACAGGAGTGTGTGTGTGTGTGTGTGTGTGTGTGTGTCAGGACCCGCACATGAAACCACACTCATTCTTCATCATTACAGTACTAGAGGAAGAACTGCTGTGATTCCGACTGATCATGGTTGATAACATCGTGTGTGCGTTTCATGCTCTGTGTTTGTTTTCGTGTGATGTTTCACTGATGTTACATTATCTACAGACAGATACATAGATGAAGGGTTTCTGACCAGAATGAGCTGGAAAAACATCATTTAAATGAGCTGATACTGTAAAGTCACAGCCTTTTTATATATATATATAAATAAAACTAGTAATAGAAATCTTAATAAAAACTGATACTTAAAATAGTTAATAGAGTTAAATTGTTACATTGTAAAACTGTATTCCAGCATTAGATACATCAGAGCTTTAAAACTTCATTTTAAATAAATACAAAAAATCATAATCATAGCCAAAAACAAATTATATTATTTTTTTGTTGTTGTAAAGATAGCTCAATGAAAGAAATAATAGCAATCTTGCTAAAAATAAATATTGAGCATTATACACTGATACTTGAACATTATTATATGTTAAATTGTAACACTGTAATCCAGCATTAATTAGATCAGCAATTCACAAAAATCTTTAATTAAAATAATAAAAATATTGCTTTAAAATAGAGATTTAAAACAATTAGTTGAATAACCTTTTAACAATGTTTCCCAGCACTGAGCTGTTTTGTAAAGACAACTTAATGAAATAATAAAAGTCTTGCTAAAAAAAAAAAAATATATATATATATATATATATATATATATATATATATATATATATATATATATATATATATATATATATATATATATATATAGATAAAAAAGTTAAAATAGTTAGCAGGGGGAAAAAAGTCCTTATTAAATGAACCTTGCCTTACAAAGTAGTACAGTGAAAGTAGTACAATAAAAAAAACTCAATATAAAGACTTCCTTAATATCTAATCATGCACATGTTTTGTCTCTAAAATCAAACCAGTGGTTTTTGGATGAATTTCACACAACTGGGTTAAAGTGTAGATTTGGGTCTCACCTGTTATCATTGATGTATCCATTCTGTGAGGACTGTAACCACAAATTAAAAGGTATAAACATTTACAAAGTATAAAAATAACAACAGAGCAGAATAGAATAAAACTACGATAAAAACAACTTCTGCGATTAAAACGAATCACTGGAGACATTTATCATGCATTCTGACGTTACGAATCTTTTGCACTGAATTAAGAGAAAAAAGAGCAAGTTGACTGAATTTAAAGAAACTGCAGAGCTGTCTGTCGTGTTTTTGTGCTCATTTTTGTAGGGCTGGGACAATAAATCATTGCATCGTGTTTCGTGAATCGATTCTGAGATATTTGGAATGCATAAAAAAAAAAAAAAAATCATGAAACCTTTGAGAAAATCTCAGAATTGATTCACGAAACATTGGCCTAAAATTATAATTTTTTTTTTTTTTAGCTTTTTTTCTATTTTATTTTTTGAGCTTGACAGGTGAACTAAGAAGTAAAAAACTGATTTTCTTTTTGTATCACTGAAACATGCATTTTCTTTAAAGCTGCTTTGAAACAATCTGTATTATGAAATATCGTTGCATGCAAGCCTGTGTTCTTACTTCTCGTGCAAAGATGCGATCCCTGACGCGCTGGTACTCCTCCTCTCGCTCCTCGATGGACTTACTGCGCCGGCCGTCCTGCAGCGGGACCCGGATCTGAGACGCCACACCATCAGAAACACGACTCAAACGAGATGCAAGAGTGAAACGGTGCGACACACACACCTGATTATCATCTTTATCCATGCTGGCATCGTCTCGCTTCAGGATGAACTTCTTCTGGAAGTCCATGCTGCGCTCATCTTTAATGTGCTCAGAGAACCTCTGCTCGGGGCTGAAGCACACACAGGGTTTGATTAGTTTAATATGCATCGTTATCATTCCCATCATTCATTAGTCGCTGTCTTACATGCGTGTGTTGCTGGTCTTGTTGATGATGACAGCTTTGCCGGTTTGGTCCACGTTGTGATCCATGCCGAAGTAAGCAGCGACTCGATGCAGCAGCATCCGATGATAAGAGGTCATCTGAGGAAACTTCTTATACTGATTACTGGAAACACAGACGCAAAAACAACCTCAGTATAAAGAATGACATGCATTTATCACTGCAGCACAACCAATCACCAAAAAAAAAATAATAATAATAATGATAAAAGAATAAACCACGCTACTGCAATGCTCACAATCCACCAAAAGGGGGCAACAAATATCCTCGACACAATAAAGGGGACAAAAACACCAACATGTACTTTAGCAGCAGAGAGACATTTTCATATGCACAAGGATTTAAAGAAAAATAATTTAAATTATCATCAAGTAATAATTTATTATTACTTAATTTTTATATATATATATATATATATATATATATATATATATATATATATATATATATATATATATATATATATATATATATATATAATATCAAATATTATAATTAATTTTAACCAATTTAAATAACATTTTGCCCACATTTTTACAAATAATGAGACAATATAAATATATTATTATTTTATATTTAATTTAAACAACATTCATACACACACACACACACACACACACACATACATATATATATATATATATATATATATATATATATACACACATATACATATATATATATATATATTTTTTTTTTTTACTAATTTAAATTGTTACAATTTCATTCTATTTGGATACATAAAATTTAAATATTTTAAAGACTATATAAATATACGTAAAAGGAATATATAATTTATTATTACTTTTATTATATTTATTCATATTAATTTAATTTAATTTATTTAAATTAAATCTGAATTATTATACAGACTTACTTGTCATCATTAATGAAATCCAGGATATCCTGTTCCAGCTTGAGCAGCATCATTCTGTCTCTAAAAGAATAGAAGAGGAGAAAAAAAGTGATGAACTTAAAGTTTCACAAACATACTCTGATGATGAAGGACACACATGAAATGACATTAATTTGTAACTAGGGATGCACCGATAACTAAATCTCACGATATGAAGTCCACGGTACAATACTGATTGTGATATGAAAAAAAATTCAATTATGTACATTTTAAAGTTGCATGATTCTATCTAGTGCACTTTGCGAGTTCAGAATGAAGTTTAAGAAGACTTAAATCAGAAAGAATTAGTGAATTGACTTCTAGCTGAACATTAAAATACATAACTAGACAGAGGCTGTCGTACCTGGGGTTGTTCTTCAGTGTGTTCACCAGGAACTCGTGCACATCTATCCCTGTGGAATCAGTGTATTCCTGACTGGAGTCTGGAAGAGGACAGAATCCGATGGGAACGTCACAACTAACCCTTGACTGAATTAATGACGCTTTGTAAGGCTGCAAGTCAAGTTATCAAGTCATTTATAAAGCGCTTTTAACAAATACAGATCGTGTCAAAGCAGGTTTACAGCATTAAACAGGAAAATTATGTGTTAAGATAATTTTAAACACTCAATTTTCAGTTCATCGTTGAATTCAGTGATGCTTCATCCAGCTCTATACAGTTAAAAACAGACTTACAGGTTATTAAGTCAAACAAAAAAAGTCATTATTATCATTTTTTATAGGATTATAATATTTAGTGGCATCATGACACACAAATACAAATATTTAAGTGCTTTGAATTGGCAGATTACGTATTCATGGGAGTGGGCGGAGCTAAAGATCTCTTTACTCGCTGAAATTCTCTGATTGGTTGAATTTTCTGAATTGCATCATGGGTAATGTAGTTTTTCACCACAAATTCAGCTCACAGCAAGTGAGTCTGGTAATTCATGTAAATAATGTGCTTTAAAAATATCCGTCTTTAAAGGTTTATGAGTTATAAGGTGAAAATAAATGGAGTTTTTACTTTACTTGTGATTTATTGTATTCTCTGTTGATAACAGGACGAAGTTTCAACGAAACAAACCATTAAAAAGGAACATCTTACCACGCGAGAGCATCTTTCGTGGAGTTTTATCTTTCTTTTCCCTTTCCTCATTCTCATACTCATCTTTCGAGGATTTCTCCTCCTCTTTATCCGATGGACAGCTGATGTGAAGCTGAATGATGTCCTTCGTGGGCGGAGTCGGAATAAACAGACAACACATGAATATATGAATATTAATGAGCAAATTCTAATGGTGGCTAACAGAATCAGTGTATTATATAGTATCTTATATTTGCCTAAACACACTTTGCACAGTCTACACTTCAACCTTTTGATCTCAGAGTCTTAGACCTGGTAAAAATCATCTTGAATAATGCACAATTCTCTAAAGTCTGTATTTACCTGTGATTCTAGAGGACCGTCGCTTGAAAAAGACTCTTCACAAACTGCAAGACTCCTCACCAGCTTGACCTTTGCATTCGACTGAGACAGAGAGGAGGAATACAGGACAAAGAGATGCATTATGGGAATTTTTTTTATTTTTATAAATAATAAAAAGTGAAGTTTTATTCCAGGCTGTTAGCTTCTGGTGCTGTCCATCAACTAATTACAAGTCAAAATGAGAGATTGAGTGTGTGTGTGTGTGTGTGTGTGTAACATCATGTTTACCAACTGGTGTAAAGGCATCAGAACTGAGCGAGAGGTCGACAGGAAGAGTCTTGCTCTCGATGAAAACGAGACATCAGACCCTGCATTTATTTAAAGGACTGCTCTGGTTTCACATGCATTTAACACACAGCTTCAAAACGCTTTATTTAGAGACTTGGGGAACTTTACGACTTGTCATGAACTCTTTAACCTAAGTCAGAGCACAAGTGGTAATGCATCATCACTTTTTTTTTATTTGATTTGATTATTAATAAATATATATTTTTTAAATATTCTTTATTATGTGTTATTTCATTTATTTCCCTATTCTTTTTGTATTTGTTTTCTTTTTATTATGCAATTAACAGAAAGCAAAAGAAAAGGCCTCTAAAAATGGCTCTTGTTGATTTTGATGGCTTCCTTTGACCTCATTTGTAATCGCTTTAGATAAAAGTGTCTACTAAATTACTAAAATGTAATATTTCTATTATTATACATTATTATTTTCTTTAATACTGCTAATTGGATGCAACTGAATGGGTCATTCTTGCATTGAAAATATATAAAACACAAAACCTTGTAAGACGTGTGACTGATCCTACATCCATAAACACAGATGACAAACTCGCTAAAGCGTGTCACGTTCAGGACTGAACCACAGAGGTGTGTGTGTGTGTGTGTCCTCACACTTTACCTTTGCTCGTTTCCTGGTGTGGCCGTGATTCTGACAGCGTCGCTGCGGGGAAAGAGCATTGCAATCATCCGTTAATCATGCACTTCAGCACCAAACAAAACCTCAGCTGGAAACTGACAGACACTTGGAGCTGACAAATAACATGGAGACAATGCTTTTTATTTATTTTTACATCAAAATATGGCAAAAAAAAAATGCCAAGATGAGCATACATTCAAAAAATGTGCATAAAAAAACTTTTCATCCGATAAGATAATAATAATACATTTAATTTATAACACACTTTATATTTCAACAAAATCCCGAAGTGCTACACTTTATAAAAAACACAGCCGCATTTAAAAGCATCCACAGACTGATTTGGTTGGTGATATTTAGTGCCAGTTTATCAGCAAGTGATGATTTTGTTCTCTTTTTGAGCTCTATTCGCAAATGTTTTATGCGACATTCCAGTTTTGTGCACAAGTTAAATGCTAATCTTTGGATGGAAAGATATAGCTAGTGTTTCTGTCTCACCTGTGCGTCCTGGGAGAGGCTGTCGTCTGGTTCTGTGCTGTCGGCGTTGGGGTCTTTAGCGAGCGCCGATGGGCTGCTTTGGCCACTGATGCCTGCGGAAGCATCGCCCTCCTTCATCCCGTCGGGTGTGAAGACCACAGACATGATCCCTCAAAACACACACCTCACAAACCCTGAACACACAAACACAAACACGTGAGGACGAGGAGATGCTGAGCTGGAAAAATAGATGTTTTTGGTCAGTCAGTCTTTACCTGACACACCTGGGGCTGTAGTGTGATGGTGTGTGTTCTTCTCACGCGTGTGTGTGTGTGTGTGTGTTCCTATGGCTGAGTTGAGGGCGGGGGGGACATCATGTTGAACGAGTGTCTTCTCAGTTTCTGTGCATGCTGCGTGACGTTCTCATAGACACAGACGTCACAGCTCCACCTGCTGGAGAGAAACACTGCTTAGATGAGATGAACAGATTAACTCCAGATATATGTGTGTGTGTGTGTTTGAGTGTGAATACAGCAGAGGCATTATGAGTGTGTGTGTGTGTGTGTGTGTGCATGAAGTCATAAGCCCTGTTTGGCATGAAACACTAGCACTCTGGTTACTGAAGAATGTGCAGTGTATACTGTACACCGCCTACTAGGTTAAAAGCAGCGGTGTGCAGTTATAAACACAGTTGTCACATGAACCGAAATCAGAAAGAGCTTCACTGCCAAGAGTGAGGAGAGAGAGAAGCATCTCATTTGAACATATTTTGTACAAATGTCTAATCTGTTCACAGTCCAACTGAATGCTGGGTGAAGAAGGACGACATCAAAGACGACGCCGTGTTCATTCATTACACTTTAAATAGAAGAATGTATCATGCATTGCATTGTGGGATACTGTGTATCTAATGCAGTGTGCTGCTCATTTGGGAAATGTAGGTCATCCAGGATTTCTGCAAGCAGAACGATCACATACTGCAGAGTTCACACACACACACACACACACACACACTGCAGAAACATGACGAGGAGTGTGACAGTGTGTGACTCTTACACAATAATGAGAGAAACAACTGAAGTGTGGCATTCAAGCATTAGACCTGTGTGTGTGTGTGAGTTGGGGGGGGGGCAGTTTGTGCACTAGGATCTAGATTGAGTAACTTGCCATCTGCTGTAAAACACACACACACACACACACACACACACAGGAAATGCTTTAAAAGCACAAGTGGAAGCACATAATGCAGTGACTGAGGCGAGAGAGCGGAGGAAACTCCAGCGCTGACGTCATACTGCAGAGAGACTGAAGCAGACGGGTGGAGAGAGAGAGAGATGGGATTCCCGACTGCAGAAACCACGTCACCAGCAGCACATGACACCGCCGACCAATCACACACACACACACACACACACACACACACACACACACACACTGCAGCGGCGAGGCCATCCTTAAGAATCAACTAAAGCAGATGAACAGCTCTGAATGAGGGAGAAGAGCGTTCATGAATGAGCTGTCTCTCTCTCCCCCTCTCTCTCCCTCTCTCCATCTCCCTCTCTCCCATCTCTCTCCCCCTCTCTCTCCATCTCTCTCCATCTCTCTCCATCTCTCTCTCTCTCCCCCTCACTCTCCCCCTCTCTCTCCCCCTCTTTCTCTCCATCTCCCTCTCCATCTCCCTCTCTCCCTCTCTCTCCATCTCTCTCCCCCTCTCTCTCCATCTCTCTCTCTCCCTCACTCTCCCCCTCTCTCCATCTCTCTCCCCCTCTCTCTCCATCTCTCTCTCCCTCTCCTTCTCCCCCTCTCTCTCTCCATCTCCCTCTCTCCCCCTCTCTCTCTCCATCTCCCTCTCTCCCTCTCTCTCTCCCCCACTCTCCCCCCTCTCTCCATCTCTCTCCCCCTCTCTCTCTCCCCCTCTCTCTCCATCTCCCTCTGTCTCTCTCCCCCTCTCTCTCCATCTCCCTCTCTCCCCCTCTCTCTCCATCTCCTTCTCCCTCTCCCTCTCTCTCTCTCCATCTCTCTCTCCCTCTCCTTCTCCCCCTCTCTCTCTCCATCTCTCTCTCCATCTCCCTCTCTCCCCCTCTCTCTCCCTCACTCTCCCCCTCTCTCTCTCCATCTCCCCTCACTCTCCCTAACTCTCCCTCTCTCCATCTCCCCCCTCCCCCCTCTGTAATCATGGAGACGCAGACGTCAGCCTCAGCTGCTTGTGCTAGAGAGAGATTGGAACATGAATCGGGGGCAAACACTAATATCTTCAAGGTGTAAATTGGAGCACATCGCTCAGCCGGACCACCTTAATGGTGCCGGATAAAAATAAACCAATATCTGTCATGAACCGGCACATTATACGACACACCTGAGCAGCTGTGCGCACACACACACACACACACACACACACACACACACACACAGTGACCCAGTTAAGACCGCTTTGATGACAAATTACCTCAGCGTGTTCATTCGCTGCGGTACAAGCAAATATCCAAGAAAACATTTCAATCTCTTTGAGAAGTAACAAAAGCATCAAATATAGGAAGATAATTAGGCAATGTTTTACATTCAGTATACAAGATGGACACATATTTTCATTTATATTCACCCAATTGAACTCCAAAAACAACACTGTCGATGTTTTTCTAGTTGTGTACAATAAACCTGCAATTGTGTATTATGAAATCTGTTTGCTCTACTGACAAACTGCTTTGGTTCTGCTTTGGATAAAATCTGCTAAATGCATAAATGTAAACGCAGATGAAACGTGAGCAGGAGATTTACTCAAAACAGACTGAAAGAGAGAGAGAAAATGAGAAAACGCCAGAATGAGAGCAGAAGAAAGAGCGAAGGACTTCTTGTGATGCTGTGCTGTGGTTTTATAACACTGCCTGTGTGTGTGGGCAGATGCTGTGTGTGTGTGTGTGTGTGTGTGTGTGTGAGATGGTCAGATCGCTGTAACACTGAACTGCAGGGAAAATGCGTCACCGAAGGATTCCCTGCTTTAACAGATCGTGCGGCGAGCGACAGAGCAGACTGAAGGACGGAGCGAGAGAGGAAACCAATAAAGAGAGAAGGAAGGAGGGATGGACTGAAAGAACAGCAGAGGAGGGACAGATGAGTCAGAATTGGTCCCACAGGACTGAGTGGGCTGAGACGGGGAGGATGACGTCACATGACCTGACGATACCAGAGCGAACGAGCACTACAACATACAGAGAGAGAGAGAGAGAGAGAGAGAGAGAGGGTGGGGGGTCTGCAGGGGTCCCGTCTCCAGATCATAACCTTATCATCAATCAGACAGATCAACATCACTACACAACATCCTGCTGCTTTTAGGGCCCTGTGAAATCAGATTCATTATTTTTTCAGTTTTATTATTTTAATTGGTTAAATTACATTTTATGAATCAAAAAGCATGTCTAATAAATAAATAAAAAATGATCAAACTTAATTTTACATCAATGTATTAAGAGTTTAACAAACATTTTGTGTGATTTTTTTTTTTTTAATTTGTTATTTTTATTGTTATCAAATTCTGTGTTTCGGCATGTCTAATTACTTGAGTGCATAATTAATTAAATATTATTATTAAAATAGCCTTATGAACATATTTAAATGGTATTTTGGTCCACATCAATGCTTGATTTAAGAGTAACAACCTTTTTTTGGATTAATTTATTCAAAATGACAAATTCCACGTATCATACATTTATTTATTTTTTTCTAGAGTAAGTGGTAATGCAAAAATCATATTTGCTATAGAAGTCACCACTGTATAAATTAACCCAATTTAGTTTTTTTATCATTGAAGAACAATTTCTGGTTCCCCAAGGAACCTTCCAGCAAGAAGTCATTAAAACAACAATTTTAAAAATCTAAAATATTTTTTTACACTATAACGAACATTTGTATACTGCAAAAGTCTCACAGATGTTAAACGCGCCTCATGAAATTAACCAAAAAAGACTGAAATGAAAAGCAAACATTTCACAGAAGAAAAGGTAATGCAATAATGTCAAAACGGCCAACAATGCACCCTGGCGTGCTTTTAAACACCAGTGAAGGAGGAACAAAATAAACATCCAAGCATTTAAGCAAAGCCCGGACTAAGATCCCAAACCCCATTCAAACGTTTGGCTGCTGATGTCCAGATGCATCTAAATCATTCACCTTTGGGAACTCTACAGTGTGTTACACAATCAGACATAACGCTTGTGAACTCTGATCAATAAGACGAGGAACTCAGGTCCAGGAATAACTCAAACAGCGCTCCGCTAGACCAGCATGCATCAGTGGAGAGCCGAGGCTGTGTGGGAGAGATATCATTCAGCCCATCTTTTATCCTCCAAAAATAAGTGTGTCAGGTTCAAATCTGGGCCTGTTTTGGCTCCCATTATGAGCCTTATGCAATCCTCACTTCGCTCCGTTTGAGACCGAGAGAAAATTCTCAATGATGAAACTGACGCCCGATTGGACGAGGCCTCCGCCAATAGCACGAGGAGCTCCATGGCAACAGGCTCTGTCACCAAGAGAAAATAGATCTCCCTCCACCCCATGTGGTGCACATCTGCCCGTACCCCAATTACACACACACACACACACATGCTTATGAATCACCCAAGTGTGTGTTTGAAGGGCAGAACAAACACACTTCACCCCATCACACCCCTCTCTCTCTCTCTCCATCCATTCTGTCTTAGTCGCTCGCTCGTGGAGATGAACGCCAATCACGTTTCTCTGTTCCTTCTGGACAGACACAGGTAGAGACACATAACACCCAATAATGTTTGCTATTTCTGTAAGAAGGAACACAATCAAGACTTCGGATGCCAGAACGCTGGTTTGCCATCGTCAGTCAAATCTCAGTCAATGGACCGTTCCCAAAGAGCTTGATTGACAGGCGATCTGACCAATCATAACGCTGGATCCGTCCTCTTGCCCAGACAGGAGAGCAGATTAACTGCGGTGGACTTAAAACTTAAGTCTGATGTTCTTAAGTTACGTTCTGATGTTCATTCATGTTTATTTCGTGCTACACGTAAATATGAAAAGAGGATCGGTTCACAAGCCAATTGAATTGAGGTTGAGACACAATGAAAAGCCCCAAAACTGTGTTTCTCATTTTCATTTACTTTAACTTGCTGTAGCTAAAACTAAAATTGAAATAAAACTAGGGCTGCACGATAAATTGAATGCAATATTTAATGCACATCTCGTCAGTAAAGCCGGTTCTGCAATCATCTCCATCACGGGCGACATTCATCTGACAAAGATGTAGATGTTCACATAAATAACATGATGTTAATACGAGCATCACCTGGAGTAAACGTCAGTTCTGTATAGGATGATTATTTTTATTTTATCTTTAAAATACATCAACTTAATTTAATTTAAAAATCACCTGCTGTAGAAACAAGTGTTTCATTCATCCAATAAAAAATAAAATAAAAAATAGAGTAATGATTCACATCTACATTTTTTTAACTTGAGCCAATATTTATCTATTTTTATTGGCTCAAGTAAAAAAAATATAGATGTGAATCATTACCCTATTTTTTATTTTATTTTTTATTGGATGAATGAAACACTTTGCATCTGTTTTATTCGCACCGACATTATTTGATTTTAACGTTTTGGAATAATTTTATTTAGTCTCACTGGTAAAGACCTTTATTAATTTGAAACCAAATGTAAAAACTAAAACAAATACTGAATGCTGATTAATAAACCTCTTATTGAATGTGTGTTGATTGTGTTGTGTGGATTGTAGAACTATGCAGTTATTGCCTTTAATTTCACATGTTACAGTTAATCTTTTCATTTAAGGCCAGTTCTCTGTAGTTTCAACCCAATTCAGAAACAGAAGCTAAATGTTGATTTCTGTACCATCTGTGTTTGTATTAAATGTAGGACACTTACTGTGCAGTTACGGCCGTTAATTTCAGATGGTTAAGGCCTATTATAACAAAAATCGGTCATGAAAAATCATGATCTGTGCATCCTTAGTAATTTTTTCAATGCATTGTTTTTTTTTTTCTATTTTACTAAATTGATGCATTAAATACTTTAAGTAAAGCAATGATTAGCAGTGGCCGATTGAGTGTATTTCAGTGATGAAGCGGTGGCCTCGGTGATGCGTTTAGCTCTCTTCACGCTGTGCCACACCATCTGCTCAGGTACCACTGTATGCCATCCTTACACTCTCCTTCCTACAGCTCCAGCTCTCTCCGTGTGGAAAAACACGTCTATTTTCATCCCTTCTCCTGCTGCTTCAGACGAGAGAGAGAGAGAGAGAGAGAGAGCAGCAAAACCTTCAAACAACCGTTTTGAAGAGAGATTGAGAAAAGCGCACTGATGATTATTGCATTAGCTGGGCATATGCCACGCACTGGCACTCAAACTGGCACCAATCGACCGCATGAATCCAGACAACGCTTCACTGTCGCTCACTAGAGCCAGTGCTGGTACCATCTCCATTAATCACCACTCTCCTCCTCACAAAGACTGAATAACAAAATGTTGAATATTCTTGATATTTATGATTAGGATGTTTTAATATTTCCTCTGATTAAAACATAATATATATATAAAAATATATATATTTCACATGATATAAAATATAAAATTACTTCTCTATACACACACATATATATATATATATACATATATATATATATAATTTTTTTTTTTTTGTTTTTTTTTTGGTGGGATTCTTAGATGAATAAAAAAAGTTAAAAAGAACAGCATTTATTCAAACAGTATATATCTATTTTCTAACAATATAGCCGTAGTCTTTGCCTTCAGTTATTCTATTTGCTTAATAAAAGTTTTAATTTATAAAAAAAAGAAGAAAAGGAATACAAATGTACTGGCCCCAAACTTTTGAACTGTAGTGTATATGTTTGACAATATTATTTATCTTTTTGTATTTTTGATCAAATAAGTGCAGCCACAATCTCTAGCTACAGTGTTAGGTCCTTTATATATTCAGTATTGTCTATACCCAGCTTTGCAAAGATCTTCAGAAACTTCACAGAGTGTCAAATACTAAATTTAGACACTGGACTCAAAGCAGAAGCAGCACGGGTCACTGATCCACAAATGACCGCGTCTGGAGTCCACGACTGACGCTCATCCACACTGGAGTACAGTTACACTCCTCAAACGCTCTCAATGTGCCTCTGAAGCAGGACAGCGTGTGATTTCAGCTGCAGGAGATGCACTCGAACTACAACTTCAATGCGGCTTCTTATGAACACAGCAAGAGCTGATCCATTCATACGCACAACGGGAGAAAATAACCTAAACCTGATGACTTTGAATCCAATCACAGTTAGCTGCTCTCTTTGGGCTGCTATTGATTTTCCCCTTCCTTTGCCTCAATCTGTCCTCTAGCAAACACACACAGAGAAATTATACACTATTATACAGCTTTTTCCCACAGTTGCTCATTAGTATGCAAAGGAGACACCAGCTATCGAGTACACGGACAGCACAGATAAGCTGGGACGCTCACAAACTACGATCACTCTTATAAAACCTTTTATAACTACACGATAAAACACCAGTTAATGCACTTTAATGGGAGTGGTTAAATAGGCATGAAACACACACACACACACAGACATGCATGTTAAATTCATGTGTATTTATGAATGAAGCATACATTTAAGCTTGAACACACCTGAAACGGAAGCATAGAAACAGTTAAAAAACTAAAAAATAGGACTACATTTTGGCCAGCACGATTAATCAAAGTAAAATATAAATCATAACACAGCGTAGTGCAATTATCAAATTGTAAAGGCTTAAATTTGATTTAATATGCATGCAATGTTTCTTAAAAATTTAAGCACAGCCCTGTGTTCATTTACACGCAAGCAGCTCACTGACATTGTCATTTTAGTTATACTAGAAAATAAAAGTGTTAAATGTAATTTATTTAATAATATTTCATTTGTAAAATTCTAAAAAATAATAAATAATTTTATTAAATTTTAATTATATCAGAATTATGATTGCTAATATAATAATGCTATTATTATTATTGTTATTATTATGTAAAAAAATTAAGTAATATTTTGTTTTATACTTATCATAAAAAAAAAAATTATTATTACTATTTTTTTTTTTTTCTTTTTCTATTATTGGTATTAAAACGGATTTATAAAAATATAACATTTGGCCAAATTGTGTAACCTCTAAAAACACACACAGCAGCATTATCAGGATTTTTATTCCGAAATTGTGCAGCCGTAATATAGATTTAATGTAACGCACAGAACTATTCAAATGTAACAGTTTAGAGCCGATGAGAATGCGATGTATCGAGCGAGGCGTCACATGAGCAGATGGTTCACAGTAAATGTGAAGATGAACAAACTCATAACGAATGCTATAAATGGACGTGATTGTGCAAATGTGACTCCACACTGGCACGATGCTCAGTCTATTGAGTTAATTGAGACGGCTCCATAACAAAAGGCTAAATATTTATTTTCTGTGAACATGTTGATCGGCGCTCGGACATCTTGCGTGTCATTGTCAGAAGCTGCGTGAGTCACGAGCAATATGTCGAGTTCTTCGTGATCCATTAATATTCATGAGGACGGAGACACACGGCTTTGACTCATTTACTGGAGGAGAATCAGCAGGATTCAGATTTAAATGAGTTTAGAGAAGTGAAAACATGAAGATATATGAAATCAGTAAACGTGTTGTGCGTCATAATGGTTGGCAAAACTGACTAATAACTTGAGTCAGATTAACTAGAAAGGCCTATTTTGACAAGAGTGTGCAATTTATTACAGATCACAAAACTGACTAGCTGCTCAGGCAAATGATCAACTATTCAAAAAATGCATGCAAATAATTTAATAATAATGTTTGTGTTTAATGCCGCATCAGCTTCTGTGGATATTCCCATCGCAAGAAAATGTGCAGCTGAATTATATCATAGTTTTACAATTTATATTTTACTAAAAACTGTATTAAGCTTAATTTGGTTATAATTCTCTTTTTTTTATTTTTATGCAATTTTAAAAAAGTTCCAAATTTTTGGCACTTGTTTGTAGGGCTGAATAACTTGTGTGATTTTAAATCAAAATGACTATAATTACACCAAAAAACATTTTAATTTAAATGTAATACGATTATTTTACTGTAATAAAAACCATTTCAGAAAACTTTTTTTTAATTTACAGTACAACTGAAATATAGTAAAGAAATGAAATTATTTAACAAAATAATACCATCATGATTTTACTATGAAATAAGAATATTTAGGAAAAATAATAATTTTATTTAAGTTACAATTAAAAAAAAAATGACAAAAACAATTTTACTATTTCTATTTTACTTAAAAAATAAAAAAAAAAGTATTTAAGAAAAAATATTATATTTTTTACATTACAACTGAAAAATTGCAACAACAAAAAAAGTGATATATAACTTTAAAATAAGTATTTAAAAATAATATATTTGATATTAATTTTGTTGATGTGGTTTTATTGGTTTGTGTTTTTAAAAGTCAGAATCATTAAAATTATTGAGTTAAATTAAAAAGTCTTACAAAATTACTTTATGCAATTTAATAAAAATAAATAATCATTACAAAGCATTCGTTAAAAAACACTGAAAACACCAAATCATGAGCTGCATGCATGTAAAATAAAACTGTGCACTATGAAACATGCTCCGCATTTATTTAATTAAATCTCAGCCTTTGTGAATTGATAATCAAAGTTTTATTTTAAGTAATCGTAAAGCCTGATTTAATGCTTCAGGTTTTCACATCACTAAAACACCACTAATTATGATAACCTGCACATGTTCACGTATTATGTAATATATATTCATGTAATCCAAAGCTGTGTGACTCTCCAAAAATGTCTCCTAACAGGTGTTTTCCAAGCCATCAAACGTGTGATTATTTTCCAAATAACCGCTTCAGTACATGCTGAAAAATGAAAATGGATGAGGAGGGAAAATGTGTCGAAATAACAGTGTAATAGCGCTGCGTGATATTTATAGACGCAGATACTTTATTCAGGAGAGCAGCATTGTGCAGTCTCCATTTCTCTGGTTTTATTCGCATCTCTGCTGAGGATTCTCTCGCTCTTTGTTTCTCTCTCGATGACACTCTGTTCTAGCAAACAGTGTCCAAAAATAACCCGTGTGTTTGCGTGAGTCTCAGGTAGAGATGCACACGCAGGAGAACACACAATGCTCTCTGTGTGGGGGGAAAACATACACTGAGAAACACACACTAACTTGATTTACAATTAAGCAACATCGTAAATATCGGAAAGATTTCTGGAGGTAGTTGTTAAAATACCAAAACAAGCGTGAAATGCTTTTGATGCTACAATTTAATAATACTGTAATAATATTTTATTTTATTTATTTTTTATTAAAAGGTCTTATTTGCTTTTAACATTTTCATAAAAATAACTATTATTTATTATAATTATAATTATTATTATTATTATTATTATTATGGGTATTTGTTGTATGATTATTAATATAATACTTTATTTATTGTTATTTATAACGCTAATTTGGTTTCATATTGCATACAAATATTTAAATTAAATTAATTTATTAATTTAAATATATATTTACACAACATTAAATATTTATAGAACTAATAAAAATACAAATGTTACATTATAACATTATTATATATCATAAAATTCTTATTATTAATACATTTAATGTTTTTTCAATATTTAGTCAAATTATTTTTATAATATTAATTATATAAAATGTGTATATATTGTATTATTGTTGCATGTTTTTTTATGAATATAATTTTTTGGCCAAACTGTGTAACTTTGATATAGAATTATTTTAATGTGCTGCACCAGGAGTTATTATGGTCATTTCATCCGTGCATATTTTTTTTTTCTTTGTACAAAAAAGTTGACTTTATAATCTTTCATCAGAATATCTCCTGCTCTTCCTGTGCAGCTCTCGCTTGACGTCAGTGACGCATGTCATATTTGCATGTCATCATATTCATATCTCCAATATCAATCAACCCAGAAACAAGCTCTTTTCAGTGATACGCCTTTAATACAGTTCAACAAACAAGACACAATCTCTCTAAATCTCATTTTTTGCTCAACAATCCCTCCAATGCTAGAGGTTTTGTTTATGATGGCTCTTCTCTCGTCCTCTCAAACAACTTCCAGAGCAAATGCATAAAAATCTAACTAAATAAGCTCCTCCTGACATGAATGATGCCTCTCTCCTCGGGCGCGAGGGACGAGGACGCGTTGGAAGGGAATTCCTCATTACCTCAGCAAGCACTGTCTCTCTCTATCGACCTGCTCACGAGTGGGCTGGCGATAGCACACACACACACACACACACACACACACACACACACACACGAGCGACCGAGCCGTGCAAAGCCTGTCACTCAAACACCTAACACGATGCACAACATGCATGTGTCGTATTGCATGAAACACATCCTGGTATCACTCAAGCAAATCCATTGCATAAGATCCACAGAAGTGTTCTGCTCCATCACCTCCAGCGGCTCGATCTGACGTCAGCCAATGATGTCACAACCCAGAAAGCTGCGGGTCACTTCTGAATGCAGACACATAATGTATTTTTAAACAGCCTTACACTAACTCCAGCGCATCTCTTCTAAACTCTCCAACCCATTTTCTCCTGTCTCGCAGCTTCTGACTACACTTCCCATAATGCACCTGAGGGTTTAGTCATAAGTACAATGGTTTCAGAGATTGATTTTAAGATCGCTGCGAGAGCGCGATGAACGCAAGATGTAACAGACTCAGAACGGTAATCACATGCATGCACATGCACACGCGTGCACCTCACACACAGCTTACTGTATCCGCTGGTTTATCTCTGATCTCCGCGCATCATTAGCTGCTTGTGGCTCTGAGGCAGCGCTAACAGAGAACAGACTGATCTCCACCTCTCCGCTTAGCTTCCTCCCTCGCTTCGTTTCTGACGCCCCCCTGCTTTTTCTGAATGAAGCACAGCCGCTCTCTCGCTCTCTCTCTCTCTCTCGGAGTGAGAGAGCATGCGCTCATTTACTCATCATGAAACTGTCTCTTGATGAGAAACTAGACGCTAATGAAAAGACAAATGCAAAGCACAAATATTCCATGTTTCTTCAAATTAATGAGCTCAAAAAATCTATAATTTTTTTATAAATTGGTTTTTATTTAAACGCTTTTGTATGTTGTTCATTTTTATTAGTTTTATGTATATTGTTTTTGTTTTTTTAAAGAATAAACACTATTATTATAATTGTATTCTATAATAACCCTGAAATTTAAAGTGATCATCTATTCCGATCATTGTTTCAAAGATTGTTTTAGATTAAAACTCAAACAAATAAATGTACAAAAACATGCACTAGTTAGACACACATAAATTAAGGATAAGAACATAAATCAGTGTTATTTTAGTATCACTAATATCAGTTTGTAAAAAAAATAATAATTTAGCATACGTTTTAGTAATCATGTTTTTTTTCTTTAAAATCAATGTCTATATAGATTTGACTAAGTCTTAGTTATTTTAGTACTTGCAACAAAACAAAACAAAAACTTAATTTAAATGAGAATTTAAATGATTAGGCAGTTAATGCTGATTTTATTTTTAACTTCTGGATGGAACAGAAAGACAAGGAACAGATGCATGCAGACCTGAACTATTAACATCTGTAAAACCAATGCTAAAGCCAACTGCAAACCTACTGATATTAAAGATAAAGGACTCGTGTCTTCCTCTGAAGATGAGCCCAGCACCTTCTGACGTTCAGGTGAAATGTGTGTAGTAAAGCAGAAGCGGCCAGGAAGGACTGTGACAGTAGGTCAGAGAATCCCAGATCAATAGAAACTGGAGATGTGTGTTTGTGCTGTCGCTTTCTGTTGCTTTTACTGTCCATCTCCAGCAACAGGACAGACACTCGCCTCGTCCCGCCATCATTTACTCATCCTCACATCAGCCAAGGATTTTCTGCCCAGAGTTTTCTGTGCAAAAGTTCACTATGACCACATCTGTCAAACCTCTGAAATTCAATTTCTCCAGTGATGCATTTTGACCGTGCCAGTATTTTTCAAAATTATACCCGTTTTATGGTATATGTTGGTACTTTTTATTTTCATGCATTACCGGGTGTTAACCACATTGTCTACTGATTGAGAGAGGAAATACTGCAGTCGATTGACTCAGAATGCCCTATTTTGCGACTAAATGAAAACTTTGTTTTCGGTGCATGACTCATTTTTGAAAGCATGTCGTTTTGCACACACAGAGAGCCGATGAAACCCGATGGAGTCCCTGTGTTTTCTTTCATATCAGCATGTCTCTGTCCCGTGTTAAGGCAGATATCTGACGGTTATCCTTCGTGAGAGCGGCGATCCTCAGCATCGCCTCCAGTCACTGCCATCCAGCAGCCCTTAATAATTCACAAGCAGAACTCCACAGGGAAGCAGAGGGGAGGTGGTCGTGCCGAAAGCACAGAGGGAAAGAGCTGAGGAAACACAAAACGAGGACAGGAACGACAGAACAACAGATGAGAGGGAATTAAGAGGAAGCAAGGTGTGAGATGAGGAAGGAGAATCTAACAGCATCAAGATGAGACGAGCAGGAGGGAGGAGGCGCAGCACATGCTCTCTGCTCCAGCACACGGCTATAAATAGCTCTTTAAATCTCCCAAGAAAAAAACAACACAGCGCTGCTGCAAACCCAACACAAGATGAACCGAAACCACACACATGCACGCCATAACACAAGCACAATCGCTCCGACACGGAGGCCGGCGGAGGATCTGGGTTCACAAACAGCTCCTTATTAATGTTCCAGCAGCTAAATATGAGCAAACACCCGCCATCTCAAATGTGGGAGGACTGCGCCAAACGCACCTTCCAAGCGCATTACAGTCACAGATGCATCCTGATGTGTTTGAATTAAAGTGCACCTTTAAAAACACCTAAAGATCTAAGCTGATTATTAAGATATGAATCCCGTGAGGTGCATTTCATCAATGCATGCGTTTATAACAATGGACAGGTAATTAATCCATCAACTCGTGATTATCCACCAGTCTTCAACAAGTCTAGATTAACATCTTTATCTGACGCTTGACTCCAAGTGAATGTGTATTAATGATCAAGTTGGTGGCGATGCAGCAGAGATGTGTGTTTCAACAGGTAACAACACTGCAATGCCAGCAAACATCAATAACAACAATAACTCATTCTCCAGATCTGCCCAGACAGAAGATAAGACTCTTCCTAATGTTATTGGGGAGTAAATCCACAGAACAGATTGAAATAGACAGAAGCAGCTTTACAGAAGACACTCGAGTCATTATTTCATTCAATACTCGTTCAATATCAGTGCTGATGCTGCCGACTTATTCTGGTCATTCTTGACTAATTCTGGAGAAAACGGTAATAAAACAAGATATTTAGATATCTATCAGATTTTGAATAAAGTTCGCCATGCTATATAAATCAAAATTTAGTCAAATAAATGATATTTTCATGGTGTAAAATACATTTAATGTGCATCAAATGGTTATTTATATACGTAAATATGCATGATTGTAACAGCAATAGAGATGTTGAGAAAAATAAGTAAATTACAGAATCATTTAGATTTAATTTGTAATTACTGATTGGCTTATGAACTGATTTAAAACCTGATTTAAAACTGGTTGCAATGTTTATTACAATCTCAACTTCAATAATAATAATAATAATAATAGTTACAATTACAACCAAGCGTAACAAAAAAAGTGTCAAAAGAAAGTCCTTAATGAGAATACCAAATTAGCTTATTAATAATAAAAGTGTAGAATTTAATTGTGTTTTAACATGAACCAACAGCTCAGCTAAGAGTACACAGCAGCACCTATATTCAATAAAAATAAACAAAACCAATTTAAATCTTATTCTACATGACATCGCTGAAGTATTTCTAATGGCTGAATACATTAAGCATCTCATGCTCTTCATCTAACCAATGCAAACCTTTTCAAAACGCTGATATTTAGGTGATTAGATCATCAGAGCAGCAGAATTCACTGAAGATCCTCAGAAAACACAAAGCGCTGATAATTAAGTGCGTCTGCACTCGTCAATAATTCAACAAAGATTGATTTACCCATTTCTGAACTCGTTTACTAAACAACCATCTACTGTACATCTTGACCACAACATTTGGATGTTACCTCTGTTTATACGATCATAAACACACTCGTCCGACCCAACACGAAGCATTTATGAACCTCAATGAACCTGAATGGAAACAACAGATCAGCTGGACATCAGCTCTATTCTGATCGATCAGGGATTGAGAGTGATTGATGGTTAAAAGCTGATTTCTCAGAGAGCACGACTGAAGCTCAAAGCAGCTTTAAACATGACACACACCTGATGATCTGACGTAATAACTTCTGCCTGAGGCTGCGCTTCTATTACCAACCTGTAAATCTTCAGCTTTTTGTGGAGTAATGCCACGTAAGTATCACGGTCAGTCACTCAAACAACACTGACGAGCTTTGCTCTACTGTATTTCAAGGTAAAGAAGGGGTGACGGGATCTAAAGCATCACGCACACTCTCAAGAAATCCATCATGAACATCTCGAACCCACACAATGAACATTTCTTTCTTCAGTGCAAAGCCAAAAACAAAACTCTACACACAGATGTCATGCAAAATGCTACTTGCTGGACAGGAATTTTCTCGCCACGCTAAAAAATAAAGGATCTTTATTGGCATTGAATTATACTAATACGTTTTTTATATATAATAATCTCACTGATTCAACAAAACTGTTGTGTTGTTCACATTATGCATGTTTATGAATGACATTACCACATGTAGCATGCTACTCAAATGGAAAATGTTACCATCTTGGCTGACCAAAACAAACTAAAGCATGGCATTATCTTGAAATATGATAAATGCACCTGCTATCTGGGTAGATACTACAACTTAATGATTGTTTTATATGTGTAAACTGGGACTTACGTGACACTTTGAGATGTTGCCCACTAATGTCAAGCCCAAAAGAAGAACCGGGAACGATAAAGTTCTGTTTGTTTACAAATAAGCTCTTTAAAGTTTGGTGATTCTGACTGGATGTCAATGTTTTTACATGTATGCATTCATTAGACGCTTTTATCCAAAGAGACATAACAGTGTGAGAATGTGTGTTCTCTAGGAATCGAACGCACGACCTTTTGCGCTACTAACGCAACGCTCTACCACTAAGCCACAGGAACAACAGTTCACTTATAGTTCATTGGACGAAAAAAAAACGTTCTAAAAGTGATTCCAATTAAATTGTAAACATCGCTTTTCTTATTGGTCTGACGTGTTTTAATAATCCGCGCGCCACGCGACGCGACGCATCTAGAACGCCGCCGTTCAAATCAACGTCTAACGTCTACCGTGATTAGAACGGGAGCGTTCTGCTTCTCACGACTCAGTGTAGTCACGTTATAAGTGAAGAATTACCCATTACACTTTCTCGGACTACTTTAGTGAGCTTTACTAGCGACACACATCGATACCTGTTCCATTTAAAGCGTTCAAACGCTAGTCACTTACCCGTTAATCCTTCGCGTTCGTTCAAAACGACGAAACAGCACCGGTCCTCGTTGTAGATCGTCGTTCTGCTGTGTTTGTCCCGTTTCCGATGATTTAGAGTGGATATTTACCTCACAATATGGGTTAATTAATTAGCCTGTGGAGGCTAAGCGAACGCGAGCTAAGTCAAAATGACAATCGGCCGCCTCACGAACTCGTGAGCGCATTACTACCGCTCAGGATGGGTTAGGTGAACATGTTTAAAGTGATAACCCACCGAGCCCCCCTCGGTAACCGAATAACGACAGCCCGCTGCCGCTTATCGCCGTTTAATCGCCTCCAAGCACGAGCTCGCGGCAGCTCTCTGTCAACAGCAGCGCGCAGCGATCAAACAGAACTTGAGTGGGCGGGGCCGTGACGTCAGAGGAGAACCTTACCAAAAGACCGTAGGTTTGAGAAACAAGCGTCATCTGAGAACAACGCGCGTCCTGATCTGCGTTCTTAAGCGTTCGTGATCAGCAAACGGAGGAATTATAAAGGAAGGCGGGGAGCACTGAAACAAGAACGCTGTCTCTTTCTGTGCTTTACGTCACAGTTCCATGTGTTTGTGCTTACAGGAAACAGAGGATGGCGCTGTCGGTATCGTTTCAGTTTGGGATGAATATGCAAACAAGGGTTTAAAAATAGCCGAGTTTGCACCTGATGGTCAATTTTTTCTGTAAGTGTAAACTTCAAAATCACTGTCTATCTATCTATCTATCTATCTATCTATCTATCTATCTATCTATCTATCTATCTATCTATCTATCTATCTATCTGTCTGTCTGTCTGTCTGTCTGTCTGTCTGTCTGTCTGTCTGTCTGTGTGTGTGTGTATATATACACAGGGGTGGTTCTTGGGTGAGTGGAGATCCGAGGCTTAGCCCAGAAAAATCCATGTATGTGACTTTTTATTTTAATAAATCAGAAAGATTTACCTTGTTTAAAATATACAAAATTTATTAACAATAAACAATAAATTTATTAACAATTTATTTAAAGTATTGAGGAAAATACATTTGCTTTTTGCAAACAAAAATTAAGAATTGCAAAACAAATGAAGCAATGATTTTGCAATACATATTTTCCATGGTCATATCTATTAATTTATTTGCAACGCTGCTTTTATTTTGCGTGTCAGTCTAGTTTGAGCTTGCAATACCATTTTTCCTTTGCGCTTCACTTTTCTGCACGTCTCTCTTTGTGGCACTGTTTTGACGTGGGGTCAATTCGGGAGTTCGTAGTGGGTTTCCGAATCATTTGAGTCAGTTCGGGAGTTCGTAGCGGGATCGCGAATCATTTGAGTCAATTTGGGGATCGCGAATCATATGAATTAGTTCGGGAGTTCGTAGCGGGATCGCGAATCATTTGAGTCAATTTGGGGGATCGCGAATCATTTGAATCAGTTCGGGAGTTCGTAGCGGGATCGCGAATCATTTGAGTCAATTTGGGGATCGCGAATCATTTGAATAAGTTCGGGAGTTCGTTGCGGGATCGCGAATCATTTGAGTGAATTTGGGGATCGCGAATCATTTGAATAAGTTCGGGAGTTCGTAGCGGGATCGCGAATCATTTGAGTCATTTCGGGAGTTCGTAGCGGGATCGCGAATCATTTGAGTCATTTCGGGAGTTCGTAGCGGGATCGCGAATCATTTGAGTCATTTCGGGAGTTCGTAGCGGGATCACGAATCATTTGAGTCAGTTCGGGAGTTCGTAGCGGGATCGCGAATCATTTGAGTCATTTCGAGAGTTCGGAGCGGCATCGCGAATCATTTGAGTCAATTTGGGGATCGCGAATCATTTGAATAAGTTCAATACAAAAACAATAAAAACAACAACAAAAAAACAAATTTAAAACATTTTATTTAAAGTTTATCCCTTGTATCCTGACACATATGCTGATGTTGTGTCTCTACTTTTTTTTTTTTTTTTGTCTCTGTCTCTGTTTTCTTTTATTTTCCAATCAAGCCTGACTGGCTACACTCGTCTTGGTAGAACAGGGATAAGAAGCAAACATTAAGCAGTGCACTGACATACTCTTACTCTTCAAAGATATCTGGTCAAAGGACTTTATCTCTGTGTTTATGTATACTTAAAGCCAAGTATAATTATAAATGCAGGGCTCTATACACTTATATTTTTAAAGGACCACTTACACAGCACTTAAAAATTGCATAAATAATCTTATGAGGCTAATGTATCAAATATAAAATTTGGAATACAGAAATATGAAATTATGAAAAAAAATTAGAATGGTACTTTGTCACTAGGTCGCGGTATGCCACTGCCTTAATGAGTGAGTCGGTGAGTCATTTAATCAATGGATTCATTTGAAAGGATGATTCATTCGGAAAAAATGTGTGTGTGTGTGTGTGTGTGTGTGTGTGTGTGTGTGTGTGTGTGTGTGTGTGTGTGTGTGTGTGTGTGTGTGTGTGTGTGTGTGTCCTAAAGACTGTGCTGAGCAACCGTTAACTGTTAGATGTTCAAAATGTAACGTTAAATCAAACACAATTTAAAACCGAAAAAGAAATATACTGTAATACTATGATTAAAAGTTACAGATACCTGAAGCTGTTGTATCTTGGCGTTCAAGTGTTTTGGCTGGGGGGGGGTTACTTCCATTTTTGAAGAAGAAGAAGATTAATTTTGAAATATCCATTTTAATTTTCAAATAAATGTATCTAGTAAAATACTACAGGCCAACAAACCGCCTGCCTCCAAAAGATCTCATTTCATTGGCTGAAGAGTACAGACGCTCATCAATGGTTGGCCAGTTTACATGTCAGTCAGAAGCACTAGACTCAGTGGGCGGTTTTCGTCGGGTTTGAATGACAACGCGTAACTCTACAGACACTGTGGACGTGAGAGTCAAGTGATATTTATTTATTTATTTAAATTCTAATATAAATTACTTTATTGGCCATGAAAACTCATTGATGGCATGGTGGTAATAAAAACATTCGGGTCTTTACTGAAAACATTCCGGGCTCCAGCCCCCTTAGCCCACCCCTAACACCTCCCCTGTATATATATATATATATATATATATATATATATATATATATATATATATATATATATATATATATATATATATATATATAATGTATGTATATATACATACAGTGTCTGGCATGGTGTATATTGGCTGCTGTACAAAGCAAATATAAAGCAATACTCTATTTGTAATTTCACAAAATATAGCATATATTTTATATTTAACATTTTATGCTCTTATGTTGTATTATAAGAGTACAAGAAAACGGTTACACTTTTGTTTTAGGGTTACATGTTGTTATGCATCATTTATTATTAATATGGTAGGAAGTGCATGTAATGTATAACAAGCACACCTTAAAATAAAATATTACCGAAAAACAAGTGATGTAGAAACCATTTTCACTCAGAAATTGCAAATACATTTTTTATAAATTATAAAGAAACCAAAAGAGGCATATAAGCTAAAATACTATTTTCCTGTAAAAAGATATATATCTTAAAATCTTTATTTTCAGTTTCAATATGCTGAATACAATATAAACCAATATTCTATTTACATTTTCACTAAACAGCTTATCTTTTATTATAGCAGTATTGTACATATGGTGTATATTGATTACTGTATAAGCAAAATAAAACTTTAAAATAATCATAAATATTTCAGTACTTTTCTACAAAGCAGAGACATTAGATTCATATTCTTCATGATTCTACATTTTTAAAAAAAATCAAATCTGGTGTTTTCTTCATGATATCAGACTGTTTTTTTTTCTTCACGAGCGACGTGCAGATCCACAGACTTGGCACTAATTTCAGTGCGTGTGTCCTATCTGTCACTTGTTGATCTTTCTTCTTTTTCGGAGGTCAGGAACAGTCCAAATAAAGCACAGAATGAACTCACTTCACTTTCACCTTTCTCCTATATAGTGTGACCTCAGCAGATCAGACTGTACCTGCATTTATTGATGATTAAGGCTTATTTCCTCTCAAACACTGAGCCCTCTAGGTGATCATGAGGGGTTATTTTTAAAATCATGGTTATTTTTGAGCAACTCATCTGCTGGATCAACCTGACAAACTGATGTGTTACTGTCTAGTGCGCTGGATAAAACTAGATTGGTTTGCCAGCTGCTTTTGTTTTTGTCTCCTGTTCATGAGAGCAACTAAACCTCGTAAATTGCTTAGTTACTTACAGAAATGCTACTTTTTTCAGTTAAAATGTAAGTTTCGTTTGTAAGCAATATGAAAATAAAGCACCATTCTAATGAACATGAACTGCAATTTTTTGGAGTGTATAACTCATATGTAGCAATTTTTGAAAAACCTTTTAACATTTTTACTTTGTTACATCATATGGATTGTGTTATCGATTCCAAAAATTGCTTGTAAGAGTGCATGACAGATTAGAGTTACTTTTTTATAGATTACATGATTACAATTTAATTTAATTAATTATAATTCCACTTACAAACCCACTTCAGTTCTTACATTGTAAGACCAGTTTGGGAAACCCTGGAGTAATGTAATGTTTAATGCACTTCAGGATGTTGATATAAAAAAATAAAAATAAAAAATGAATATATGTTCTTTCTCTTTGCTGTTTTATATCAATATGATATACTTTAATGGGTAGTTTAAAACAAGTATAATAATCTAAAAGTAATCTGAAGACATGAGGAACCTATTACTGTTTTCACCATGTAATATGTAATGGACTACACGTTTACATATACAACACAACATGCATACATCATCGAAATCGAATGCATTTATATAGACCTATGCAACATGGTGTAACCCTTGCACAGATGTCAGCATCCCTCATTCATTGTCTGGTCAGTGACCTCCACATGAACACTGGTGATGTGTGTCCACTAGACGGCGCCTGCGCACTGCGAGTCCGAGCCGCTTACAGCATCTGTGACGTTAGATGTCACGTGGGTTCACTAACTGTGTCAATTAATCACCCCTCAATTACACCACATGCCCATGTAGGGATGAAGACAGACAACACTCATATATTTTCCTGTTGCTCTTTATTTGTTTCTCGTGCTGCCCACATATTGCAATATTCAGTATAAAAGTAACATTTTAGACATTGCATAGTTAGTGTTTAAGTCACTAAACAACGGGAGACAAAGCAGCCAAAAAAAAAAAAAGTCAAATGCACAATTCTTTGTTAAAATAAATAAATAAAAACACATAAAAAAGAAAAAATAAATTATTACACTAATCTATTACGATTTTCTACTTTCAGTACTAGGCAATCCACAAACTCTGGCACTTCTTATTTTACTGTCCTCTTAATAAATGAACACACATCTATGTAAATAATTTTTATTATTTAACAAGATCATTCTGTCATCATTTACTTGATAGTCTGGAACAGAAGATCACATTTTAAGAATATTGGGAATCAAACACCATTAGACCCCATTGACTTGCACTGTAAAAGACAATATATATATATATATATATATATATATATACATCCATTTTTTTTGGAAAATGATAATTTCTGGTGAACTAACCCTTTAATGGTTATAGTTTGGAATATTTAAGATAAACAGAGCCATCTGGAGGAGTTTTTGCACACACTGCTGCGCATCTGCTCCACACTGAAACAGCTCATATTTACTGATCTCGTGTTGGCTTGTGATCTGTTTGGTTTGGTTGCTTTAGAGTTTCAATGCTGGGGGTCACTGGGCCAGAGGTGAGCGTTCGGACTTCGCTTGTGCATCCGCGTCCTGACGTGGCACTGTAAGTGTCTATGTTTATTTGTTCGCGCTAATGATTAACCCCCAGCAGAGCTATATATATATATATGTTTCAGTGAGGAGTGTGCATCCCAGCAGCGCTTCGCTCACCTGCGCGTCATTGGTGCGTCCCTTAAACGTGTCACAACTTTTGATGGATTACCCCACTTCTGAGTGCTCAGGTGCGGCTCACTCCTCTCCATCCACTCGCTAGTGCGCGTCTCTCCGAACTCTGTCAGACTCAATCGAGCAAAGTCAGCATGTTCTTGGTGTCGTTCTCGTGGGCGCACCTGTGCGAGCTCGTGTCCGCGGTGCTGCTGTCCACGCTGGTGGTGCTGAGCGCGCTCACGGTGAGGGGAACGAGCGCGGCCGCCACCGGCTGCACGACGTGCGGCATGCCTGCGATGGAGAAGGGCACGGAGGAGCGTTACCTGATCGAGATGGCCAAACAGCAGATCCTGAGCAAGCTTCACCTGCGGGAGAGGCCGAACATCACGCAGACGGTGCCGCGTGCCGCGCTCATGACGGCGCTGCGCAAGCTCCACGCGGGCCGCGTCAGACAGGACGGAACGCTGGAGCTGGACAATAACGCGCCAAACTCACGCACGAACAACCAGGCGTACGAGATCGTGAGCTTCGCTGATGTCGGTGAGTGCACCTTACTTAAAACATTAATTGTAAATTGATACGTGCGCGCACGCCCCTTCATGTAAACATTAGTTTTACTATGAAAATACTGGAATTAATGACTTTAAGAACGATATGCACTATTCAAATCCGGTTTCTTTAATGATTAACTGGTTTTGAAAGATCAAAACAAACGATAGCCTACGCTAAACAATGTTATAGCCTATACATATTTAACAAGTAAAAGATGGGTACATCTGACACTTTGTTCCTCTAAATCGTTCATAAAATAATTTTGGTTTCTGCACATTTCGAGCACGTGCAAACTAAACATTAAACATTTTGTATGCATAGCTACACATTGAAAACTGCATAAGAACTAAATGTTAGAATGTTGTTCCAATCCACCTCCTTTGACTTAACAGTGGGCGTGGCCATTAGTGATAGAAATGTGCTGGACTTCCGGTATTATCGCTTCTAGTTATTTTAGCTGTACAAAATCAGAGGTTATGTTGTTTGATAATGCAAAGTTGTTGTTTTTACTTTGTGAGCATATAACTTTAATTCATAAAATAATTTTTATTAATCATAAACAGAATTTATTTTAAAAAATCACTCTAAAATTACGTTTTTAAATGTAAAAATGAATTACAAAGAAACTGAAACGAATTAAACATGAAATTGTGAAGTATAAAGACTGTAATGGAGTTTTCTTATAAAATATTTTCTAGAATCTTTATTTACAATTTAAAAAAATATATTTTTATAGCATATTTTCTTACCCTGTAACAAAAAAAAAGTTAAGAAGGCTTAAAAATTTAAATCAACCAGCTTCAGTTTTCTCAAATTTTTGTTGTATAAAGTTAAAACAAGAAGTAGAGAACTCAAATTAATAAAAAAAATCTTCTGAAGCTGGTTGCCTTTTAGATTTTTTACAGTGTCTGGCACAATCCCAAAAAAACATCTTACTTCCGCTTGCAAAATAAGCACTGCTTCTAAGCCCCTGTATCTGATTTCTCTCCAGATTCCGAGGTTTCTGCCGGCATCGACACCAGTCTGTCGTTCCAGTTCCTGCAGGAGAAAGGTCACAGCGTCCAGGTGCTGCAGTCGTCGCTGTGGCTTTACGTAAGTCAGACTGACACGCCTCATCACGGCAGCCGCGTAAACGCAGAAATCTCCCTGCCGGCGTCGAGCACCGCCAATCGCACGCTGCTGCTCCAGAGGAGCGTGGATGTGTCACGAGGCGGATGGCACACGTTCCCGGTCACCAGCGCCCTGCAGACATTTCTGGACGGCGGTCAGCGGAGGTTCAGTCTAGAGGTGCACTGCGAAGACGGCGGTCGAAACCTGTGCAGTCGCGAAACATCAGGCGAATCCTCCCATCAGCCGTTCCTAGTTGCACAGGTGCAGTTGCGTGAAGATGCCACCAAACACTTGCTGAGCAAACGCTCGCTGCGATGCGGCGACGACGTGAGCGTGTGCTGCAAAAAAGACTTCTACATCAAGTTCCGTGACATACAGTGGCAGGACTGGATCATAGCGCCTGAGGGCTACCATATGAACTACTGCATGGGACAGTGTCCACAGCATTTATCCGGCTCGCCCGGCATCGCCTCGTCCTTCCACGCCACCGTCTTCAGTCAACTGAAGGCCAACGGCATCCACACGGCCGTGTCGTCCTGCTGCGTCCCCATCCAGAGACGACCGCTCTCCATGGTCTACTTCAACTCGCAGCACACCATCGTGAAGACCGACGTCCCGGACATGATCGTCGAATCCTGCGGGTGCACATAAAGAACAATTATGTGACTTAAATTGTTATTTCATGCAAAAATTAGCCTGTGATTTACTGACCCTCAATGCATCCCAGGTGTACCAGTCATAAGGGATTAAACAAGCTTTCTATTGATGAATGGTTAGTTAGGATAGGACGATATTTAGCCGTGATACAACTATTTGAATATCTGCAATCTGAGGGTGCCAAAATCACCTTTAAAGTTTTTAGCTATGCATATTACTAATTCATTCGTTCTTTCAGACAAATCCAATCAGAGTTGTATAATAAAAACTGTCCTTGCTCTTCCAAGCTTTAGAATTGCAGAGGGCATTTTTTTCTGTTCGACAGTCCAAAAGAAGTGCAATAAAGCTCATGCATCCATAACGGCTCCAGGGAAATAATAAAGGTCTCCTGTAGCAAATCGAAATCAGAAACACCCGCCCACTGCATTTATAAACCTAGGAAGAGCAAGGAACATTTGTATAATATTATTCCAAAAGGATTCATCTAAAAGACGAAAGTCATACACACCTAGGATGGCTTGAGGTTGAGTAAAGCAAAGGCTTATTTTCATTCAAGAGGCGAAATATGCTCTAATCAAGGCTTTCTGTCTAAGCAAAGTTTATTCGTTATGGGTTTTTTATAGATGTGGAAACACTCAGGGAAATCAAAGCCACTGTAAAAGCCACACTTAGGCCTGAATCAGCACGGTTACCCAACATGACAGTAACATTTAGATACTGCCAAACATCCCAGAAAAGATCTGACAGCGAATGAAAATGGTGCATTAGTATCTAATACATTTCTCTCACAATATAGTTCTCAAAGCTTATTTTGACTGTTTACGCTAAGCACCAGCAAATACAACTATATATGTATACTGGCTTTCTTTTCAACATGCTTTTTTCTGTTCTGTTCTTTTATTTGTATTATTATTATTATTATTAATAATAATACGTCTTATTTATATAGCGCCTTTGAAAAAGCAGTACAGTAATCTACAGACAGTACAATAACACATTGTACAGGTGTATTTTTGCCATGTTTATTGTGTCTTATGTTCTCCTTTTGTTTAGTCTGAAGCACCTCCTAGTGATGCATAGTGTAGGGAAATCTGCAACTGCACTTTATATGTTGTTTTGCGTAGTTAGTGGGAATCAAGCCATGCAAATCCGATTTACGTGTTGTGTTTATGTTTTCTTTTACAAAATGATACTGTAACTTATGACACAATATTAATGCTTTTTATTAAGGCTCTTTGGAGGAGACTAATTTCTATAATTTTTTAATAAAGCAATATTTTCTTATAGGTGAGACAGCTTGGAAATCTGTACTGTATTGTATATTGTAATTTTGCTGAATATGTGTATTTTTTTAAATAAATATTTTATCTATTACTTCACGTGTGCTTTAATGAGAGGACAAAGGACACCTCAAACATCAATAAAGCAAACAACCCCAAATATTTGACATGTTCTATTTTATCCCTTTGAAGAGCAAGATCAGACCGATCTTACAATATTTCACAAACTCTATGTCGTACAGTCTCCTATCACTATCTGACTAACTGATCATTTACTAATTGCAGGCTATATTCCACTGGATGCTGATGCCAAGCTTGCTATTAATGAATTCCATGCAGCCATTAGTAAACAACAGACTGCTCACCCAGAGGATGATTTTATTGTCACAGGTGATTTTAATAACTCCAAGACAGTGCTCCCCATCAACATGTTTTCCTGCCACACTAGAGGAGACAAAACTTTAGATCATGTTTACACACATATTAATGGAGCTTACATCACAACATGCTTTAAGTCCACATCCATTGTGCCAGTACCGAAACACTACTCCCCGATGAGCTTGAACGACTACCGCCCCATCACACTCACCACAGGTGTACCACAGGGCTCTGTGCTGAGCCCATTCCTCTTCTCCCTTTACATCCACATCCATTGTGCCAGTACTGAAACACTCCTCCCCGATGAGCTTGATCGACTACTGCCCCATCACACTCAACACAGGTGTACCACAGGGCTCTGTGCCGAGCCCATTCCTCTTCTCCCTTACATCCACATCCATTTTGCCAGTACTGAAACACTCCTCCCCGATGAGCTTGAATGACTACCGCCCCATCACACTCAACACAGGTGTACCACAGGGCTCTGTGCCGAGCCCATTCCTCTTCTCCCTTACATCCACATCCATTGTGCCAGTACTGAAACACTCCTCCCCGATGAGCTTGAACGACTACCGCCCCATCACACTCAACACAGGTGTACCACAGGGCTCTGTGCCGAGCCCATTCCTCTTCTCCCTTACATCCACATCCATTTTGCCAGTACTGAAACACTCCTCCCCGATGAGCTTGAATGACTACCACCCCATCACACTCAACACAGGTGTACCACAGGGCTCTGTGCTGAGCCCATTCCTCTTCTCCCTTTACATCCACATCCATTGTGCCAGTACTGAAACACTCCTCCCCGATGAGCTTGATCGACTACTGCCCCATCACACTCAACACAGGTGTACCACAGGGCTCTGTGCCGAGCCCATTCCTCTTCTCCCTTACATCCACATCCATTTTGCCAGTACTGAAACACTCCTCCCCGATGAGCGTGAACGACTACCGCCCCATCACACTCAACACAGGTGTGCCACAGGGCTCTGTGCTGAGCCCATTACTCTTCTCTCTTTACATCCACAATTAGGACACTGGAAAATATTTCTATGCACTTTTTAAATTTCCATTGCACAAGTGTAAATGATGTTCATATGTTCATAGTTTCTGCTTATAGTGTACATACATTTATTAAACAATCCATCTGTATAGTATGTTCATAGTACACCTCTCTGTATATCATGCTGATAGTATTTAAAAATCTGTAAATTATGTCCATAGTACTGCCTTGTAACATATTGTAGACACTGTATATCCTGTACTTACTGATTATTGCACTTCTGGTTAGATGCTAACTGCATTTCGTTGCCTTGTACCTTACATGTGCAGTGACAAGAAAAAAGTTGAATCTAATCTAATCTGATCTAATTATTCTTAGAAAAAGACAGTATTTCTATGAAGGCAATCAATATCGTCTAAAAGGCAAAGAGCGTGTTTGCTTGGGCAAATAACTGAATTGGTTTTTATACATGTCTATATTTGACGTGCAAACAACAGTGCAATTTTTCTGGCATGGCTACTACAGAAAAACTTAAAATAGGTTGCTCATCAATAAAAAAAATAGCTTGGTTTAGTTGCAAACACGACATCAAATATGTAAATAAATAAACTTTAAAGTCTGACAGCACAATCTGGGATTATTAGGAAGTTTTAGCATTTTAAAACAAATTAGCAAAGAAAAGGTATTATGTAAAATGAAGATTAAATATTTCTGATCTGGAACTGATGGTTAGATGGAACTTGCACTATTATTAAACTTAACTGAATCAACAATGAATGTACTTTTACTGAAAAGAGACTGTTTATGATTGTCCTCCTTTAGAGCTGCTTTAGAGCAGAATTGGATTTTGTTTGCATCATAGTAACATTAATTTCCTCTTTAAAAGATGCTTTTAAATAAGCATAAAGCTGCTTTGACACAATCTGTACTGTAAAAAGTGCTATAGAAATAAAGGCGTTCTTCTTCCACTGCATGAAACTCAAGATGCTCTTTGGATTATCTCAGATCCTGCTGGAGAACATGAACATCAGGTTTAGTTCATGTAATTTCAGTGCTGTTGAGAGACATACAAGAAATACTGACATATCCTAACATTATATATGTCCATTTTAAACCTAAATTGCTCAAATATTGAGAAAACACAATTTGTGAAAAGTGTATTAAATTAGAACGAGAAGCATTCTAGGTCTCAGACTTTTGGACCTAACTGTACGTGAGACATAAGAGAACGATAAACTCTTTGGCAGTTCTCCTCAGGTTGTGTACAGAAGAGTTGCATGTTGTCCCTGACTGACGCCGCGTGCACCTGAACCGATATAACTGTGACTCAGATCGTCCGTTTGTACTGATTTCAGCAGGTCAAATTAGTCTTGCCACGTTGAATAGGGTGTCATTCATTGTACTTAGTAAACACACCACCGAAATGCCAGTAATATTAGTAAAACAGTGATGCAATAATTGAGAAAACTGAGCAATGTCTTCTACTTGTAAATGCTCATGAACAAACCTCAAAAAAGCATTGCATGTTGCCTTAAATCAACATTATCCAATTAACTCAGTGGTTCTAAATTTAACGTATATTAAGATTTATTCAAATTCCTAGTTGCATAGAGACTTTGCTGCCAAAGCAGCATTGTATACAAATATACATATACAAAAACAATAGTACATTGTCATAGGAAACTTTGTATCAGCCAATACGTCAACCAAAACACACTGGAAAATATTACTATTCAAAGCTGCAAATATAACAAAGCTTATTGGAGTAGGTTTTACAAGAAAATACCATTTCAGTCTTTCTGCTTCAAAATTTTGGTTTATTTTAATGTTTTAATTCAAATTGTCACTTGTTGATTCTCTAATTATTTGTAAAAATTCACAAGCAATTAATGAGTATTTTTTTTTCTTATTTTTATTTTTTTGTAGGTACAGGACAAATTAAATTCAAATCTCATATTACATACATTTTTTTTTTTTTTTTGGAAACTCCACACTAAAAAAAAAACAGTGTAGAAACAGTTTTTTACTCAAAAATTTATAGTAAATGACAAAAAAATGGCTAGGTATTGCCAGGTAACACTGATGTAAACATTAATATTTTTTTCAAGGAAAAAGTCAGAATTAAAATTTTCTTGTACTGCAATAATTGTTTCACTTACAACTTTTAAAAATACATTTTCTAGTGCAGTTGCAGGTTTTTTCCTCTCATTTTTTCATGGCATTAAACAATTCAGAAAACATCATCAGGTCAGAGAAAGGCAGTGCACGTGCTTGTGTGTACAGTATGTGTGTGTGTGTGTGTGTGTGTGTGCGCGTGCACATACGCATGCACTGAGTGAATGTACACAAACGCAGGAAGCAGCTTCTTTGTGCATTTAATTCAAAGACGTTTATGTTCCGGTGAATCCTACTGACTTACTGATACACTGACATACTAACCTACAGACATGCTGAATTACTCTAATCCTGCATCATTAAACACACACACACCCTCAAACTGATAATCTGCATGAAGCGTGATGTGTAAGACGTGTCCTCGTGAATGTCGTGAACCGCTCGCAAACTCATACAGACATACAGAACCAGGTCAGATGACGTAGCAAGAGAAGTTTGAAAGGTTTAAACTGATTCATCACCATGACCGAAACACAAGAAAACTAGACGAAAAACTGAGAACTGAAAGCCAGGATGACAGAGAGTCCAGAAATAGTCAAATAAATATGATGCTGAATAGTTTCTGTCCTATATTGTTAGTTAACATGATTCTCTACACATGTGGTTCCTATGTTGTAAAATTGAGGAAAACAGACAACTGATCTGATGAAATGATGTTCAGACAACTGTATACAGGAAATAAAAATCAAGAGGTCACATGCAAAATGTTTATGTGCATGTGTGCATTCCCACAATGCAGTGCGTCAGTCACTTCAAATAACTTGTAAATCCATGGGTTGATCCAATTACTGTAGACCCCATTACCTGAAATATCTGCTCAGTTACATCACATTTAGAGCACAACAAGCTCCTCTCATGAGTGACAGTGACTGGCAATCACTAGATAAAACATTACAGGTTATAATGCACAGAACAGTGACCCAAAAACATTACAAGAGAACGCAGCATAGTGCAATATTCATGACACAGCTAGTGAAAGAATGATGCAAACACAACCAGGAATTGCACACTCACGTTATACAGGTTAACCAGGACAGAAAACCTGCCACCTCACATTTACAAATAAATGTCATTTTCAAGGAATTCCATGAATACGGGGTAAAATGGTTTTTATCTGTGCACAATGAACTGCAAATACTAAAACATTAATAACCTTCCAACATCAACAAATCTGAATGAGCCAGCATCCAACATGTATTTGAGATTGCCTACAAATTAACTAACACTGACTAGTTGATGTAACCCTGCTCTCACTGCATTCTACCAGAAATGGATCTACAAAAGATTTGAAACGTTCTAGTTTCAAAAACTCACAAATGCATGCACTGCAGGTGCAAAGAACCTCACAATACATCAATTACTAATAGATAAACTTCTGTTCAAAAGTTTGGGGTCAGTGCGTTTTTAAAGAAAGTAATATATTTATTCAGCCATGGGAGTGATATGATCACTTGATCTGGTCTTGGTTAAAATTTTAGTTGCAGAATTTTGGATGAACTGCAAATTAGGGTTACAATTTTTTTTTTAATTATTCCAAAAAATCCTGGAAAGTTTCTAAAGACTCTGGAATAAGTCTGAAAATTTACAATGCATTTTGCACCTGTTTGCAACCGTACAACAAATGATCTGAACTGAATATTTAATTATTCTTAATGCCCCTGAGAAGAATATCTTAGGATACAATTTTACACTATTTCTATGATGTAAAAAACTGTTTTGACTACATTTCGTCAATAGAGAGATTAAATCCCAATGAGGAATGACAGATCACTCAATGATTACTTAAAGAAAACTGTTAGCCATCCATGATATTATCTAAAATAATAATTTAATCTAAAATGAGATAGCTTCACTTTGACCATGTTTGCACAGAAAATCAATTTGTTTGTCATCAGCATAGTAATGATACTTAATATCAAGGGAAGTCGGAAATAAAGACTAAAAAGTAAAGGTCCTACAATCGAGCCCTGAGGGACACCAGTAGAAACTGGTCTAATATCAGACCTTAGCAACAAACCATCTGTGTCCAGCCAAGTAAGGTCCAAACCAGTTTTAAACATGGCCAGAAACACCAAAAACAAAAGTTTTTTGTGCTAATGTCTAAGAAAATAAGAATAGAGTTAGATTCAGTAAAAATGATTATTAACAGAAAGCTGGTTGTGCAACTGTAAAACAACAACGCAAAAAAATGCCAGTAAAGAAATATTTGAAATCGGTCAAAAGTTTTTTTTAATTGTCCAAGTCTGAGGTTTGCTATTTGGTACAAGGGTAACAGCAAAAATAAAAATAAATAAATAAATATTTTTAATATTAATAATAATTTATGCAGCTGGAAGAAAAGCAGAACTCTAGGATTCATTTAATATTTTTAGGACAATTGGGCACAAAAATAATCAAAGCATAATACAAAAGTGACGTGACATACAGCCGAGTATGGTGACCCATACTCAGAATTTGTTCTCTGCATTTAACCCATCTGAAGTGCACACACACAGAGCAGTGAACACACACACACGTTGCAAGTTGCAAAATATGTAAAAACTTCAAAGGAAGGTCAAAGGATGACAGCACAGTTATGTAAAGGGATAGTTCATCCAAAAAATCAATCAGTCATCATTTACTCACACTCATCATCATTCCAAACCTGTATGACTTTCTTTCTTCTGTGAAGCATAAAAGAAGATATTTTGAAGAATGTTGGAAACAAAACAACAATGATGAGCTTATTCGTGGACAATATATATATATATATATATATATATATATATATATATATATATATTCATAATATTTCCTTTTGTAGAAAATAAATAAAGTCATTATTATTATTCCACGAGTTTCATCCGTGGGTGAACAATGAAATGAACAAGTCTAGAAAACTCACTTTAGATTTATGAAATGTATCTTAAATTCTAGATAAAATTAGCCTTTGCTTTGGTTACAGTTGCAAGCTTCAGAGAACACATCATTAAAAGGCATCGGGCATTTTGGTGTTTTTCAGTAAAGTGTGCTTGTCTGAGGACATAGTGGAAAGCAACAGATGCTTAAGGTTGTTTGGTTAGGACGGTTTTTAAGGCAGGGCTTAGCAAATTGTCAGTGTTCTGATGATAAATTAACACTGATTTTTCCATAATAAACAGAGGATCCTGCCTCTGTCACTGCATGAGAGTTTCCACTAGGTGGAACCGTTTCAATAATAGGGAAAATCTCCAGTAACTATTTGATGTAATTCCCTTTTCTGCCACAAGAGGAACATATCAAAACCTATTAGTTTGACTCCAATCCTAATCCAACACACCTGAACTAGCTAACTCTGGACTTCAGGATTGCTTAGAAATCAATGGCATGGGTCTTGAACCAGGTTGGAAATACATTTTGCAGGACAGTGGGTCCCCAGGAGATTTAGGGATTGGACTTCACCTCTTAGATACATGTGCATGTTCATATACCATCTAGATAAACTCTGCTTACTTGCTTTAGTAATGTACTGTAGTACAGTTCATTAACTTTAACATTACAACGAATGTGGAAAAACTGCATCTTTAAGATATAGGCTATTTTGTAACTTTCAAATACAAGCCTGAGTGACTAAAGACACGGATTATGCATCTTGTTAGCTCAAACAGTAAAGCATGGTACTTGCAACACCAATGGGTTTAATTCCTACCAATCCTGGCAAATGCATAAATGTGAATGTAATCATTACGGTGCACTTTGACCATTACTCTGATATGGATGGTTTCTGGCAGGGTTAGATACGACTCGAGGTAATGTAATAGTGAAAGTGAGGTAATAGTAAAGAACTTATAACTCTCAGTTAAAAACCCTTCGAGAGGATGATTTGGACTAGGTTGGTACAAAGAAGCATTTGAAGATTATCAAAGGCAACTCACTTCTCTACCACTAAAATAGTTTTATATGATTGAATTTTGGATCTAAACAGTACAGTATATGACTTTCACGCAGGGTTAAGGAAGATAGGTAACCAATTAAACTTATAGCTATTCAGCACAAACACAGATATCGGATATGTTTTTGTATTCCGGGACTGTTTTATACGTATGGGTTTCTCAGACAAATCTACATTCTCTGACGTACGACCAAGGCTTTGCTTGTAAAAATTCTGACTGAACAGCATTCTTGCCCCAACATGCAACTCTGAGAAAAATAAATAAAGACTAGACGATAGATTAGCACTGATTTTTTAAAATGGTTTAGTTTTGCAGAAAAAAAAAACTGGAAGTTTGATCTTTCCATGTAATCATTCCTTAAACAGACAGCAGGTGGCGCCTGGGGATTTATCAGAGATTGTGAATGTAACTTAATCTGAATTGCTACATTGCAGTTAAATGAAAACACATTCATTCAGCAGACATTCCCCCCCGATGTAACCTATAGTACACACTTAGTACCGATATAGTCGCCTAGGACGAACCTGCAGGAAGTCTTTTCTCAAGGGGTCATAGTTCATTCTTCGCAGGGTTCAAACTAGCAGACTTCTACATTCTACAGGGCCCTAATTTTTACCCACACAAATGTGTTTGCATTAGAGAATCCTTTAAAAGAATACACTATCACACTATCACACTATCACACATTCATCAGACAATAGATGCATTATTTTTTAACATGCATTGACATTAATACACATTTTACCAACTTTATTAGGTGTTTTGTGGATTGGTGTGGTGAGGTTTAATGCTTACAGGTCTCTATTTGTAAATGAAAGATTGCACGTCTGAAGATCGGATTCATAAACTACCTCCAATTGTGATGCACTAACACCCCCACAAGAAGACTGTAGCTGTGGTAATGACATCACTGTCGGTCCAAACATGAACGAAGAAACCCCAGAATAACAACCAACCACAGCAAACCACGTGTTCGATGTCAGAATTTGAAAGGGTTTCTTTCTCAATGGAGTTCGAATTCTGGTGCAGCTTAATTCTTGGTTTCTTTGCTTGCAACACATCTTGAGTCCTCAAATTACCAAAGAGCTACTTTGACCGAAGGTTGAACACTGGAGGAAGATAAGACGAAGAAGCCAGAGAGTGTACATACACCGCTCAACTTGTGGATCTAGTGGATTCTGGACTCCTAGAACTCGTAGGAGACTGTCGACTCTTTGTGCCAACTGTAAGCAATAAAGTCATCTACAGCCATTAGCATTAATTCCTGGGTTTGATGAAGAGTTCCTTAAACCCGAAACAGAACTTGAGTGTGGAAAGTTTCTCGCATCATCCCGAGTGGGAATTGAATCAGTCCTCCAAGTAGGGTAAGGATCTAGAGGGAATGTCAGATTGGGAACCTTGGACATTGAGCTAATCAAAAAACGAAGGTCCCTGGCACATGCAAGTAAATGAGGCAATAATCAATACTTTGGTGTTCTTACCTAATCTTTATTGTAGGTTTAGTCTGGCGAGTGATGCAGCTAAATGATGAAAGATTGTTTGAAACCCGTCAAGGATGGATCCTTGATCCCAAGCCCAAGCCACATCAGGAGGACCATCTCTACAAGAGAATATAGTGATAGAGAGTGAAAGCTGTGGGAACAAATCCAATCCAAAATCTTGGTCACTGGGATTTATGTATTTCTACCCGTGCAATTCAATTGCAATAAAACAAGGAGGAGATAGAATGAGGAGCATTACTGGCAACAAAAAGGCTGGGTCGAGGTTAGTGCACCAACTGTCTTGGTGGACTTTATCATCAGCTGTTTTTTGTCTTTACATTAAAAGAAGTCTCCATGCATTGGAAGACTTATTCCGGTACCAAAGATAGTGCATCTAGTAACTCTAAGAGTCAAACTAAGACATCAGGCTCAATCTAAAGGACCTTCAAACCACTGATCTTATTGAACACAGATTTGATCCAAGGTGGTCTTCTTCCACCAGAATAAAGTTTGTCAATTCACAAACTTCCACCAGGATCAGTCACAATCGGATCCAGAGGTGTATGGCATCATTCTTGGCTACTTGGATTGACACAAACCGTTTTCTCCAAGAGGTCTCACATCCTAACCCTGCTTAGCCTCAATGGGTTACCAGTCGAAAGCTGCAGGGTGATAGGCTGCCAGCGGCCAACTCCCTCGACAATATTTACCAAAATGGTTGGGAAAAAAAGGTAGAAGGCTGTGATAAGAGGACTTTGAATGTGCCACTGCCTGACCTCATTCAAACTGTATTGGGGTTTTGCATGCAACATCCCACGACTCAATCTTTGCCAAAAGACCCCAGAGGTGGTGAAGCGAAACTACCGCAAACACAGAAAGTGCATGGCTGTCTTCTAGGCTTCCAGTTCAAAATTATTCAATTGCAAACATTGCTTATGCAACATAAGGAAAATGTTCTAGCCTCATACATCAGTGATGAAACTTTTGTGTGGTTTGGATCTTCTGTCTGGCTCCAGGCCCATCTCTTTGTCCAGCCAAGCGTTTGTGGGAATGGTTTATTAGCAGTGCTCAAATCTTATTTCAACAAAACAGAAGCATGTTCATATATGGATTGACAGAAAACCTCTCACCAAGGAAACATCTTGAAGACTTACTTTACAAATGACTAGAGATTCAATTGGCTTGAGATCGGGCTCAATCCAAACCTTCTGGTTCTGGTCATTTTTACAGTATCTTTGAATAATTGTATTGATGAAAATGGTGCAGGATGTTTTCAAGATGCAAACCTATTCAATAGCCAATGTTTAGTTCGTAGCTCGACTTAAATTAGTCAGCTGACCCCGAGACAAAAACAGAGCCCCCTATGGGTCACATGTAAACTGGTCATGTAAACTCTAAAATGCCTACCGTTTAAACACATTGAGAAAGTCACAAGTGCCATCATTTGACCACTGGATTTACTAAAATAGTTTTGCATCAACTACTGATCAACACATTTAGTTTTTATTTGAATTATCACTCAGTGGTTAATGTAATGTTTAATGCACTTGATGTTGTTGACAATTTTTCTTCTTTTTGAATTTCTCTATCAATGTGGTTCACTGTTATCTTATATAAATAAACGTAATAACCGAGTTAGGTCCAAAGTAATCTAAAAGTAATCTGATTATTTACCTTAAAATGTAATTTTCCATGTAATTTGGAATCAGTTACAGACAACAATATGTAAGTAATCTACCCAGCAATGCCTTTTGGAAACATGGTGAAATTCTACAGTAATTTAGAAAAAGTTAATAAATGTGTCATTTCTTAAATTAAGATTATTGTCTTAAAGGTGTTATATCTGCAGTAAGAGGTCATACTCTTGAATATTTTACTGTTCAATTTAAAAAGTAAGTCACTACTGAGGATAAGCGGTTTCTCTACTGTGATATAAACTGTTAGCATCTGAATCATTATAAGAGCAGAGTGTGGTAGTTTATCTGGAGTAAGCTAGCATCAGTACAGGTCAGGGAATTAATGTCACCTGTCTTTTCATTCTCTCTAAACACTCACTGGCTCAAAGCCACAAGCACTCTCTTAATTTCCTGAGCAGACCTAATTCTTGTGACCGCCTTCTTAAGCCACAGCGAGAGACACTTTCAACTCACAGAGAAGAAAGTGTGTCTGTATTAGTAGGTCAAGAGGAAAGCCTTAGTTTCATTCATACTATCAATGTTTCTCCCCAATACATAAGAGTAAATCCCAAAAAACATGTCCAGGTTAAAATAAAATAAAATAAAGAAACAAATTCTAATGTTGCATAATTATTATTATTATTATGGATTAATAAAACAGCATTATATAAAAAAAAAAATTTTTCATGAAACTGTGTGTGTGTGTGTGTCTATATATATAATAATATATTCATAATTCATAATTTATACACAATATAATTATTTTAATTTTAAAGTTGATTATATCCCAGGTCTGTTCAGACAGGTTCAGTTTTATTATATTATTTGAGATGACAAATCTATTTAATTATAATCATATCTTTTTTAATAACATCATCATCAAGTTGTATACTAAGCCAAACATGTTCAGGGAAAACCATTATCCATTTTATGCAGGAGTCAAATGTTCCATATTATATTAGTAAACCAAAATGGTAGCGGATCAGGCAAAAACCTCAATAGATTGTGTGTGTGCCACTGTGCAGTTTATAAATAGTTTTTAATCATTACTAGAAAGAAAGAAAGAAAGAAAGGTATGAGACTTACGAATTTATACTTCTGGATTCTACAGTCCATTACCTGTGTGATTGTACACATATTCAGCATCATTAATGCCTGGCACACTGTAAACCAACTGAATGTGTTGGTATTGTTGAACAGCACTGACCTCTTGTGGAGGAAACTTGAGGCGAAGATGATCCTGAAAAATGAAGGTGAAGGTGACAAATTGTTTTTGCTGTAGCTGAATAAATCTCAAATGCACAAAATTACTCCGATTTCACAGGAATCACTGACAGAACCAGTTAATCTGCTCTAAAGAAACTCCACTTCATTGTCTTCTACTTCTAATGAACTTCTGAACAATGCACACATTTCGAAGTATTTAAAAGCAGTGCTGTGTGTAAATTACTTACCTACTGAAAAAGTAAAGTAAGGGATTAAGGCTCATTTTTAGGTCATTTAATTAAAGTTACATATAAAAAAACTTGCGTTACATAAAGTGAAAAAATTTCAACAGTTCTAAAATCAATATTGAATTTGAAATCTAGATTCACCATCTAAAGATAAAATTAAATGCAGCATCTTTAACCCTCTGCATGCTGGCGCATTCACTTTTTCCTGATTCACAGATAAACCTTAAATGCAGATAAGACTAAAATCAGTTGAATCTAAAAGGGCCTACTTTTATTTGTGTTCACTGACAATAACAACAAAACATTGTGCTTTTGTAAAATAAACAAAACTGCTTTCTGCTGTATCATCTCCATGAGCAACTTTCTACACGTCACAAACTCAGCGAATATTTGACACAGAGACAAATATGTCTATAAAAAAAACTTGTGTCTACTTTTAAATGAACAAATTCAAATCAAAACTGAATATTATCTGATTATGTAATCCGTATGAAACTAAAGCGAGGGACAGACTTTCCCCTATATGAGCTCTTTATATGAACTCGCACAGAAACACCCTCATCTAGATACAAAAAATAGATAAAAAAATAAAAAAAAAACTCAGAAGAACAGCGCAATCTGACACAGCTTTATTCAGCAGAGAAGATCATTTATGTAATTTATTCTTACCTTCATCAGTTAACTTGTTACTTTTTTAGCTTAATTACAATATAAAAATAACTTTTATTGTAACTTTAGACCACACTGCCAGACAAAGATCTTCATTTTTGCAGTGCATGCAACATTTAATGATATAACTTGATTTTTAGACTTTCTGCTCCAATTTAAGAGGAATAATGTAAGTAATAGCAAACAAACAAAAAAAATAACAAAGTGTCCATATATACTGTACAGACATGCTCATGCGTGCTTACCTGTGCATGCATCTCTGGCTCTCTCTGTGCTGATCTCTCCTCAGCCGTGTGTGTGCAGACAGGGTGGAACAGACGGGGTGAAAGCGTCCTTTTATTCAGAAGATGTGTGTTGTGCCGGTAGCAGGGTCGAACCCAGAGCCAATGGGAGGGAAACATGTGCACAGGACCATCTGCAGTGGAAAAACAAATCCTGTAAAGACTGGATGGATTTCGTTGAGCGAGGGAAAACTGCCCAGATGTCGAAGGCCTGAGCAACAGATGTTGTGTTGCACTCTCTACCTAACATACAGAAACGTACACACTCATTAGTGTGCTTATTAGACGGTCAATAATAACTACTGAATTTGTTAGAAAAACATATTGACTAATTAAATTATGGAACATAATATTTGTGCTTTTTAAAAAAATCATTTATTACCAGAAAAATATTTGAAAAAAAAAAAAAAAAAAACTCTAAAAGGTGACGTATACTTAAAATATAAACCTGCCCATATGCATGCATGCATACTTAAAATATATACACTAACACTTATGCATGCATACATTTGTACACTTGCCCTTATGCATTTAAATATAAATTATGCACTTACTTTTATGCATGCATGCATACATTTGTACACTTGCCTTTATGCATGCGTATAAACTTAAAATATAAATTTGCCTTTAGGCATGCATACATTTATACACTTGCTCTTATGCATGCATGCATTTAAATATAAAAAATACATTTAATGAGATATTAATGAAATATTAACAAATATTAATTTGCCCTTAGGCATAAAGACATTCATACATTTATACACTTGCCCTTATGCATGCATGCATACCTAATTTAATTGCCATCTTCCCCTTTACAGTATTTATCTCAGTATATAGCATGCATTAGTGTAATTTCGCTGGCATTGCTGCTGCTTTGGAATGTGATGGGCAAAACTTCTGCTTTTCACTCTGACTCTGTGAATAGGTCGGAAGCATTCATCTTTAGCTCGGCTGACCGTGTGCCATCACGCTAATCCAGAAAGAGTTGTAAATCTCTCAATGAGCTTGAGGGGGATTATGTGAATGAACACCTGCAACTTTTATTTGTGAACCGAAACTCATACAGTAAATTCTCACACAGGTGGTCGATATTTACCTCCACCTGATTTAGATTGGACTGATTTAACTAATGAACAGGTGCATTCTGGGGAAAGCTTCTTAGGACACTTCTTTTAGACACTTTCAAGCAGCACAGACTCAAATGGTGGGTAAGAATAAATCACGTGCACTGACTCACACGAGGGCTTTAGTAGATATGCACTTAAAAGAATGAAACACAAGAGACAGTTTCACAATCTGACAACTCAAAAAAAGAAAATATCTCATTCATAGAAACATTATCTGCCCATCTGATCTGATCTAATAAAATGACCCTGTGTGTGTGTGTGTGTGTGTGAGAGAGAGAGAGACAGTCTGAAGTGTCTGTGCATATGGTGACAGCATCTGTGTGAGTGTAAGCCAGCAAACACCAACCAATCACACAACATCAACTCTCATTCACAATGTTCCCTCAACACAGACAATACTGAGATGAAGACCAAACCTCTAAAACATTCAAGTTATGTGTCGTGAAAATTATTCACATTAAAAGAATTAAATGCATAGTAAAATTAAAAATATATATATTAAATACATTAAATAAACAAAATAACAATAAATTAAATTAATTAAAATAACTAAATAAATGTAATAATAAAATTAATTATTAATTAAATTAATTGCACACAAAAAATTAAAAATAAATTAAAGTAAAAAATACATTAAAATAACAAGTTTTAAAAACTTTAAATAAACGTAAAAATTTAAACAAATTGTTATTTAAACAATTTGATAATGCACAACATCTCCTAATATATAAAAAATAATATGCAAATAATAATTTGAAGCTTACTGTCAGCAAACTCCTAACCATCGCTTCAGAATCTGCTGTATCATAGATCGTGTCATCCACAACCCTGGATCTGTGGAGAATTTCAGCAAAAATGCCACTTTGCACAGATAATTTAATGATACACATTTTAAGAGTAACTTACTTTATGAAGAGGGTACTTACTGACGCATTTTCCACATTGGGTTCAAACCATGTATTTTTATATTTCATCAAAAACCATCAGAGCTTCAAATTAAAACACCAAACCTTCATGTTGCTGCCATTGTTTGTTTGCAACCACTCACTTCAGTACGAATCGCCTGATTGATTAGAAATCACCCGAGTCTAAATGTCACGTGACTGATCACTCTGGAGCAACAGGAAATGTGATGATAATAACGCTGAATGCGTGAAGCACACCGAAGATGTTCCGATTAATCGGCCGATATTACTTCTTTTATATCAGTCGGCGATGAGCCGCAGATTTTTAACGACAACCAAACAAACTTGATTCAGTGTTCAAGAACAGCGAACTTTAGCTATAATACCCGCATCGCCATCGAGCATGAATAAAAAAAATAAAAAAAAAAAATAAAAAAAACTATTTACAATTATAATATAACAGAAACGGGACAGAACCGGATTAGAGTTTACATGATTGTGAACATGATATTTAGAACAGGACCATATTATCAGAGAATAATTAGTTTTACATCGTTTTTAGCGTTATGAACAGTTAGTATTTTCTCGACTGATGTTGTCAGAAGGACCTCTGGCAAGTTTTTAGGACCATGTTGACATTTTCAGCTTTACTGGAAATGTATATTTTATAGTATACTACAGCCTATAGGCTGCTGCTTTCATAGTAAAATATAAAAATGAAAGAAAGAGAGATAAATATGGATTAAAAATTGACATTTGTAATTCTAATTAAAGCAATGCAATGACGTGGCATAGAGCCAACTATGGTGACCCATACTCAGAATTCGTGCTTTGAATTCTGAGTATAACCCGATCCAGACTCGATCCCGATCTCTTCACTCTGCTCCGGGTTTCGCGGTGCGCCACGGGTCTGGTGTTTCACCTTTGGGTAAAACACACTGAAAAAAATGATTCATTTAATTTATAAAAATGTATAAAAAAGTGGTTGCAATCAATTTATTTTAGATACATTTAAATGAATAAAAAATGCTTACTAAATTAGTTTCTTTAAATATAGCTAAAATAAATTGGTTGCAACCACTTACCATAAAAACATTAGTAAATTCAATGAAAAAAATAAATAAAAATGATAATAATAATTCAGTGCAGTATTTTACTAGAAAAAGTTTCAATCCTGTGGTTATTGAGTTGAGAAGAAAAAAAAAACCTAAGCAACAGACCAAATTCATTTCTATTTTTTTATGATTACACATCAGTGCTTGTTATTTTTAAATGTTTTATTATTATTATCATCATCAGTATTATTATGGGAGTTACTGATGCTGCAGGAATGACGCTGTCCAGCAGGGCTTTCTCTTTTTTTCCCTCAAGAAAAACAAAAAGTGAACTTCCTGTTTCGGGGTGGTCCAGGAGTCTGAGGGAGAGGGGGAGGTCTCGCATTCTCCGGCTGCGCTGCAACTTTGGGCTCTCGGGGACCGGCGGCTCCGAAAATGGAATCTCTTTTCTAAATTCCAACTTTAGAGAAAACTTCTGCGGAGTTTAAAAGCGGAGAATAAAATCCACAAGAGGAGAGTTAAGCGTGCGTTCATATCTGCATCTTTCTCTCTCTCTCTGTGTGTGTGTGTGTGTGTGAGGAGAAAGAGGGGCTTTATTGGAAATTCTCGAACCCCCATCGGGACGCGCTCGGCTTTCAGCTCCGCTCGCGCAGGTTTTCCAGGGAACAGTGGAGTTCGCCGGGATCAGCGCGAGGCCACACACAGACTGATGAAGACAGAAGCGACTGTTCAAAGGTAACGCGCTATTCCTTCACATTACACAGATGTGTGCGACTTATGTGTAGAACGTGATGCGCACTTTTACAGATGTGATGTTACTTTGTATCATGTCAGTGTGAGTGTGAATAGAATCTTCAGTGCTGTCTAGTGAGTGTGTGCTGGAGTGTGTTAATCAAGTGGAATGTTTGCGTATTGATTAACAATCCAAACATGTGTCTATTACACACTCAAGCTGAGGGTCTCTTGAGTAAATGATGAACACGTCAGTATTTAAGCAACTAATGCTTATTAAACAGGAGGAGATATGTCATTTAAAGAGCAAAATGCTCAAACTTTTATTAGTTTTAACATCTCTATTGGTTCTTCTGGATTTAATTTAGTACACTATGAAGCGTGCATGACGGTGTTCTCTGGGGAATTTTTCTGTAGTGTCCTGGTGGTCTCACAGTCGTTTCTCAAACTGTTGTTAAAGAGGCGAGCAAGCTGTGGTATAACATCTTGATTTACATGCTCATATGTTTAATTTGGTTCTCTTCTGCATGTATTTTGTGGTCTGATATGAGAGTTTGTGATAATTTCAGTGTAGAGGTCAGTCTGTTCTTCTACAGGCCTCATCTCAACAGCTGTTTCTTGAAATATTTGAAGTGCCTAATATCTTTTCCAAATGTGTCTATCTAACCTGAAGCCCCACCACAACACTGACTACGTGTATCTTTAAGACATAGGCTACATACGTTTTCTCTTGTGAGTTCTGAATTCTTTATATAAAAAGCTATATAATCCAAGTAAACCATATCATTCTTAAAGAATTTTTGCACTTCTATTAATATGATTTTTAATGATCCTGTTTGTTTTGTGCATTTGCTTGTGGTCATGGGTTATTAAATGCAAACTACATATTATGTTGGATCAAGAGAGAAAGAGAGACTGTGAAAGTTTAGAATGGGGGGAAAACAAACATCTAATATAATCTTCACAAATCTGTGTAATTACCGTGTGAAAATCTGAGGTGAGTCACTGTCGTAGATCAGTCATGAGGGGATGATGTCATAATGCCGTAAAGCCCTGCTTCATGTTTAATTTTGTGTTTAACATTAACATAAAGTTGTTTTTATCAAAGAAAATCTACCACCAATCAAAAGAAGTTACCAGTCCATTATGTGATTAGGAAAAGCTTATTTAAAAAAACCCCAATTCTGACCAGATTTTGACCTCTAGGGCTTCTGTCAATTGTCTGGCTTGCTAACATGTCAACAATTCAGTTATCTTGTCCACTATTGGTCATAAATACAGTTGTCATGCTTTTATGTGCAACACAGAGGCTTTCTGAAAGCTGTTTTTGTTTTTAGCACGGTTGCACATAGAGGTCATTGTTTGCAAATCCACTCCAGGTTGATGTGGGATCTGGTCTGGAGGTGAGAAAGACTCTGTAGGGTGTCTTCCTCTTTCCCCAGACCTCATTAGTGTTTGATGGACCTGCATTAGTGCCAAAAGGCTTCCGTTAGCATACTCACACTCACACAGATCCTGCCTGAAACCTCCCTCTGAGTCTGTCTTTCAGACAGTTAGAGATTATACACAGCAAAGTGCTAATATACTGTAAAGAGGCGATGCATGTATGTCACCTTTTGCTAACCTGTGGGTGGAGATCCAGAGACTGAACTTGTCAAATGAAGGTTCAGTAGCACTGCTGCTATAATAACCTGAAAATGAGATTCACACATGCATGAGAGATGTCTTGAGTTTTAAAGGTGTTTCGGAGCAACTAGAACTGCATGATAATCAGAACAAAACTGAAACTGAATTTTTGTTGATTTAATTAAATATATACACTGTGTGTTTCATAGTGAAGCGTGGCACTGTGTTCATTTGCACACAAAGCAGCTCGTGATCCAGTGTCTTGAAGCAGCTCGGTTTGCAGTAAATGCACATACTCCATCTTTGTATCTGCTCCGATTTTTTACATTTATTCTTTATGGAAAAGATGCATCATGCACTAACCATGTTAGCTTGTTATGAGAAATGCAAGTACAGCAGACTAATATTTTTTTAATCAAATTTTAAATCATTTGATAAAGTTATCCAAATAAATAAAAAATCATAGTTTGTCCCCCTAATCATTCCGCTGTATGGAAGAGCGTTTCTGCCACAGAATAAAAAATAAAAATTGTGACCTTTTATCCCATAATTTAAATTTAGTGAGAATTGGGCAATATAAACTCAGAATTTTAAACTTAAAAGTTTACATCTGAGAAAAAAAAAATGCAAATATAAATTATATTTCTTGCATTTCAAAAATTTCTTTCTGAGTTAATATCTCATAGTTAAGTATAGCTCATTTTTCTGAGTTTACGTCTCAATTCTGAGTTTATATCTTGAATTCTGAGTTTATATCTCATAATTCTGGATATATCTCATAATTCTGAGTTTGCATCTCAATTCTGAGATTATATTTTGCAATTCTGAGTTTGTATCTTGCTATTCTTAGTTAATAACATAATTCTAAATGATCTCATTATTCTAAATGACATATATCATAACTCTTTTTTACATATCAATTCTAAGTTTATGTATTCCAATTCTGAGTTAATATATCATCATTCTGAGTATATCTCTTAATTATGAGTTTATATCTTGCAATTCTGAGTTAATATCTCTTACTTCTGGATATATCTCATAATTCTGAGTTTACATCTCAGTTCTGAGTTAATTAGCCAGCACCCCGACGCGGGCGTCCTCAACACCCCTCAACTCGCAAGTGTCAGTGTTTCTGAATAGATTCAATGAAACTTTATCTTGACAAACTATGTATCATTATAAAGATCTAAGCCTCAAGCATCGACGACAGATCGCTGTTTTTCAATGGAAAGCTTATAAAGACTGTATTTGCTACATTTGTGTAAGCAGTACACATAAAAACATGAACATTAGAAACACTGTGCATACCAGATCCGTCGTAATAACGAGTCAAACACATCCACAGCTGTAAATCCCGGTTTAGTTAGGAAGGTAAGGGTCCACTGAACGACATCTCATGAAGCACGTTTAGTCCAACGAAGCAATAACGTTGTAATATGGATCATAATTCCTTTGTTTACATTTCATTTCTTCAGAGACAGAACTGTTTGCGTCCGTTATGGAATAACTCACGGTCGGAAACTGCGTCTTGGTAGTAAAAACATGGCATGGTTTTGCAGCGTACAGTGTCACAAACAGAATGAGACGATCCACCGGAAAAAAGAATGAATTAAAGATAGGCGAAAGATAGTTTATTTGAATTTTGGCGCTCCCTCGTGACGCGCTCTGACACACCTGTCAGCTGATGGAGGCGGAGCTTACAGCGATCACCTTTTCCTTTCTTTCTTTTATTTTTCGACAGTTTTTATATATGTGAGAGTGTGTTTTATGTTGAATGTGAATTTATCTGCATGATTACCATCTGTTTGAGTGCAAATCAGCCCAAATCAGCTCGGTATCACTGTATGATCACGGCTATCAAAGTGAACACGTCTATATGAATAGAGAGAGAGGATTATTTACTTTTATGGCAGATTTGTGTTATTACCATCTGTATTAAGTGTCCATCAGCACTTCAGCACTTATTTGCATCGTAATTCATAGTAAATGCTGCATTTCTAGCAATCTCAGGATTTTCTGTAATTGGCATACAAAGTTAAATAATTTACAATTTTTCAAATTATTCTTATTTTTCTTCGTCAGAATATTCTTATTGTATTTTTCTAGTGCTCAAATAAAACACTTATATTCTGTCTAATGTTTTATAATTGAAAAAAAAATATGCAGTGGTATGATTAATAGGGATGTAACGATATCAAAATCTCACGGTACGATACAATTTCGATATTGACCTCACGGTACGATATTTATTGCGATATTGTGTAAAAGCTCACGGTATTGTTAAATAGCTCACGATAGTGTTTGTGATGATAATAGCGAAAAAATACTGCCATTTATTCTGCTTTTGCCAGTCAACAGGTAATTTATTGTTGTATTTATGGATCCATGACAACATAAAACGCTGATCACATAGTGCTTTTAAAGTGCAAGTTGTAGTCAGGAACATCAATATTCTGTATTGTAATATTTGGTTGCATAACTGATTCTTCTGTGCAATGTTCAAGTTAAGAAGCAACTAGAACAATTGTAAACAATAGGGAATTCAATTAAAGTGCAAACAAAGATCAAGTTAAGTCAGGTTTAAATGTGCAAGGCAAATAAAAGCAGTCTTTTAAAACTGGTATTTAGGAACATAACTTAAACTTAAATAAAATAGTCAGTCAAAAAGCCTTTTAAAACACTGACCTATCATTTAGCTTAGGTTCATGTTTTTCATCAGAAAGATCAAAATATCTACATTGCAAGGGAGAAGAAAAAAAAACAGTAAAAAAAATCCTTAACAGTCTGGCAAAAAGCCTTCAGAAAAACACTGAACTATCCTTTAGCTAATGTTCAAGTTTTTCTTTAGAAACTTTCTTTTCCGCTTCGAACTCCCAAACTGACTCAAATGATTCGCGAACCCGCTTTGAACTCCCAAACTGACTCAAATGATTCGTGATCCCGCTCCGAACTCCCGAACTGATTCAAATGATTTGCGATCCCCAAACTGACTCAAATGATTCGCGAACCCGCTTTGAACTCCCGAACTGACTCAAATGATTCGCGAACCCGCTACGAACTCCCGAACTGATTCAAATGATTCGTGATCCCCAAACTGACTCATGTTGCTTGTGTTTCCTGTGTTGTATCGCAGTTTACTGTGGCAGGGCTTGCGCATAGTCCATTGTCTGTCCCCCACCTTCTCTCCTTTTGCGTTTTTTGACACGGCGAAACCAAAATGTTTCCAGACATCTGATTTAAAAGCTGCAGGGGCTGGCACGAGCTCAACTTCGGTTTTGTTGTTTTCATCCAGTATCGCTGTCGTCCATGCTGTGAGCTTGTGTGGACAGCGTGCAATCCTATTGGCTTAACAACGGTTGCTGTGACGACGCAGCGCAAAGGATCATGGTATATGTAGTTAACAATGATTTGTTCCGCGGGACTGTGTTTATTCCTCTTGCTTTTTGGCGGAGACCTGTCCTTTTAATATTGTAACCCAACCACGACGATATCGAGACACGTTTACCACCGCGATAGCGCGATATCGTCAATATCGTTACATCCCTAATGATTAATGACTAAATAGTTTGTAGAAACCTTCAATACAGTTGGTAAATATATTTTTTATATTTGGTGGTGGGGGGGGGGGGGGTGTAGACATAGTCTCATAAAAATATTTGCAGGAATCACATTTTTCATGATATCTTCTTCAGATTTGAAATAGAAACTCGTGAGACATGTGACTTTCAAACCATTACTTTTCTAGATTGCTCCAGGACTGATTTCATATATTTTTATATCAAATACAAAAATATTTAAGTGTGTTAAAAAAATTTCAAGGCACTTCAGTGTCTGTAACTTTTAATATTTTTGAGTATTATCGAATATGGTTGATAAAAAGTAAAGCCCAAAGGGTCTTCTTTCCAAAGACAACAAAGTTATGTTTGTAACACACTGAAGTAGGAAACTGTTACAATTATAAGTTAGTCCCATAATGGGGGGTCAGATTAACAATTTAATATCTCATAATTCTAAATTATCCCATAAACTTGAGTTAATATATTGCAATTCTGAGTTAATATATGATAATTCTGACTATATCTCTTAATTCAGAGTTGATATCTTTCAATTCTGAGTTAAAATCTTGTCATTCTTAGTTAATATCTCATAAATCTGACTATATCTCTTAATTCTGATTTTACATCTTAATTCTGAGTAAATATCTCATAATTCTAAATTATCTCATAATTCTAAATTATCTCATAATTCTAAATTATCCCATAATTCTAAGTTTATTTATTGCAATTATTTATAAGTTATTATATGATCCTTCTGATTATATCTCATAATCCTGAGTTTACCTCTCATTTTTGAGTTTATATCCAACAATTCTGATTATATCTCATAATTCTGAGTATATCTAATTTCTGAGTTAATATCAAATTCTGAGTATACATCTCATAATATTGTGTCTATGTTTTTTTTTCTCTCTGAATTACTAGAAAGAGTCAGAACGGCAAGATATAAACTCAGTCAGAATTGTGTGATTAAAAAGTTACAGTATTTGGTTTTGTGATGGAAATGGGCTTCCACACCTTTGTGCAACTATAGTGTGTGTGTGTGTGTGTGTGTGTGTGTGTTTCTCAGTTTAGTCTAAATAAATGTGCGTGTATTTGTGGGTGGGATGTTCCTCGCTGTGTTTTGCTGTGTGAATCCAAGTGTGTGAGAGACGGCGTTCACTAAAGCTGGCCCAGGCAGAATCCAGGCAGAAGCAGGCGGCAACAAGTGGTGTGTTTTTCCGCCAGATTCCTTTTTGGGGCAGCGCTGCAAGACTCGTGTCACGTGACTCTTTCCTTTGCCTCCCCCTCTCTCCCTCTCTGTGGCATGAAGACCACCCTCACGGGGATCGCAGACCCCAATAACACCCTTTCACACTCCGTGAACCTGAAACAATCAACTTTTAATAGCAGCTGTCCGTCCAGTCAGGGCCCGAGCGGCACAGAGCCGGAGCTCAGAGACCGAAGCAGAGAAGGAAGGAGTAAAACCCGCTAAATACCCCCATCCCTCTTTTATCAACCTCTGGCTTTTCCTCCATCCTCTTTTCTGTCCCTCTTTCATTCATGAAGGACAAGAGAGACAGAATAAAGCTCAGGACTGATGCTGCGCGTCTTCTCAGGTCTTACAGTGCATGTGTCGGCTGGATTCACATTATTGGCCTTTCTTTCTTTCTTTCTTCCTTTCTTTCTTTTCTGCCTTAAGTCTTGCTTTTTGTTTCTTGCTTTTTACCTTCATTCTGTTTTTCTTCCATTCTCTCTGTCTTTATTGCCCTCTTTCTTGCTTGGTTTTCTGAGTTCTTGCTTTTTTCATTCTTTCTGTCTTTTTAAAATTTGTTTCTTGCTTTTTTATTTTATTATCTTCTTTGTTTGCTTGCTTTTTTCATTCTTTACTTATATCTGCCCTTTACCTTTCTTACTTTCTGTCTCTGGCTTACTTCTTACTTCTTACTTTTTTTTGCATTCTCTTTTATATTTTTCCTCGATGCTTTCTTTCCCTCTTTCTCTTTTTAAATAATTTTTGCATTCATTCGTTCTTGCTTTCATTCTGTATTTCAAGCCTTCTTTCCTTTTTGTCATCATTTCAAACCTCTATGGTGTGCTTTCTGCACTAAAACCTAAAGGAAGATATTTATCACAATGTTCATGTTCCAGTGGCTATTAAAGAAATGGAAACAAAGAGCAGCATGAACATTCTGTTAAACATCTCCTTTTTGGTTCCACAGCAGATATTCAGTCATTCGGAAACAGAATGTTTTTTTTCAAACAAAAACAGTTTTCCTTAAAGTCACAGGCTTTCAGACGACCATTTCTCTGATTCCCTCGCTGGATTTTGCATCGGTGAAAGACGAGATCTTAGCTTTGATTGCAGTGTAGCTTTCAAATTAGAGGCTGGATTATGTTTCTAAAACTGAGCTTTACAAGCATCCATTGTCCATGACGAAGAAGACTATCCATGTATTATAATCAGGAGTGTTTCAGATGCTGGCATGTTCACATCATTGATCTGCAAAGAAAAGTGATCGTAGTGTCAGTGCAGGACAGGAATAGTTTGAGATTTAAACAGCGAGACCAGTTTATCAACTTATTTCCCCTGATTCTACCTTTCACTTCAATCCCTGTTCACTTCATGCCATCTTGACGTTTAGCCTCAGAATAAATGAATCACTTTAAACCTGTTCAGCAAGTTTCAATAGTCCAATTCATCTCTGGATATATCTCTACTTTCTGGTGTTTGGCATGTTCCAAAGAAAAAAAAACAAAGGTCATAAATAAGAACTTTTTAATATCCTTTGTTTTTGTTGCTCTGAAACAGCAAATGAAGAATTCTTTGACTGTTTCTTGCTCCTCAGATGTTTCTTTAATCTCACATGTGTCTCCTTTAGTGATTTGGAAGAGATCTTGACAATGTCTCAAACTCAAAACAGAACTCATCAAATAATCTGAGCTGCTTTCCACGTTCATTTTTATCAATTAACTCTAAACACTTAAATATGAAAACTATGACTTTTTTGGGACTGAAGTCTCCAATAGCTCTCTATTAGTTTAAAGTACCTTGTAAATCTCGTATTGTGCTAAATTATCACCAAATCTTGTATTCAATCTTTGTCTGTTTGTTTTCTTTCAGTTAGCATAGGTTTTGCATTCCTTTTTTTTGGAGCTGATCATAGGCCTCGTTGATTCGAGTGCACGCACCTCACTTTTTGAGCATTATTTGTGGTTAATTTAGACAGTAATCACTCAAAAACTGAAGTGCATAAACTCAGTAACCAGTCAGTTACAAACAAGAAATGCAAAACCTGAAAATTGAAAGAAAACAACATGTGGTAATAATATATCATAACGAGAGCATAAGCCATTTTTTAAAAGGCCGGTCACTTGTGACCAGGAGCACAAATGTAATAAGAAAATTTTCAACAAACAATAAATAAATACATATTGGGAGATTGTTATAACACCGTATGAGCAAGGCTAGTAGATTTTAGTCCAATGCAATAACATTAAATAGCAAAAAGTTACAACTTCAGGCAAGTTTTACAGTATAGAAGAAACTAAAGTGATCTCTAGTGCTTATTCTTTCCTATCAGTTTGTGTGTGTGTGTGTGTGTGCGTGTGTGTGTGTGTGCGTGATGATTCACTTGTGTCCAGAGCTGCGAGGGGGCGTGTTTATTATTCCCTCGGTTGTCATAGAGACACTGGAGTTTTGAACTCGCATCATTGTAGTCACGTGTCTTTGATGTGTTTCTTGCGCTTCGGATTTTTGGCATTTGACAAATTAGATGCAACCCAGAGTAACCATCAAAAGAAAGTTAAATGAATTACCCAGAGAATTTGGCAGCAGTACTTACGTTTTAGCAGCAGTGCAGACAACAATCCAAACATGCACACGCATGCACACGCTCAACTCTACACACAGCTTTCATGTGTTCGTCATTGCATAAGTTTGCGTCACCTCACACGCATGCCAAGGGCATTACTTCCGCCGTTACGTACATGAATGCCCACACATGTTCCCTTCACTCAGAGGCATACCCAATTAAGTCTTTACAAAAATAATATTGTTGGCCGGAGCTGAGAGGAGTTGAGTTTTATTAGTACTGGAGTGAATAATGCTCAGCGAGAGAGAGAGAGAGAGAGAGAGAGAGAGAGAGAGCTGCAGATTGTTTGAAATGCGCTGTGAGTCAGACTCAGATTTATGCCCATGGGCTGCTGTCTCTTCTTGGGTGGGCTGCTCAGATGCTTTCGACCAATCAGAGACGCAGAAACTCAGTGCTGCTTTCCTGCTCTTGCACGCTGCTGCCCAGACGCTTTCTGTCTTTCTTTTTCTTCCTTCCTTTCAAAATTCTACTTATTACAGGTTTTATTTTTAATATTTACTGCTTACACACAACATCTTTGCTCGTCACACAGTTTCTGAAAGCTGACACTCAAACAGCAGAAGCACACGCCAGATCTGCTAAACCAGACACTAATTCTCAAACACTTTTTGCAAAACACAACACACAGTGTCTATGTAACACAAAAATCGAACAGGAACTAATCATTTGATAAAGGTG
>NC_068401.1:1122152-1159652 GCF_023724105.1 Carassius gibelio
CTGTGATTTACTCAGGATTTCCCAACAAACACTTCAGGAGAGGATCCAGAGAGGGACTGAAGAACCCTCTGCGCTCCTTCAGACCGACCCCGGCTCATTTATACACCGCTGGCTGTTGTGACTGACTCCAGAACAGTTTTGTCATGGGGATCATACAATAAATCCTAAAATGAAATATAGAGGACAGCTGCAAGTTAGTTATTTATCAAGTATGAAATAATAGCCTTTGAAAAACAGTACTTTTTCTTTTCTTTTTTTTATTAAATCATGGGATGTTTTAGCTTTCTACTTGGTTAATGCACCACTTTTATTTTTTATTTTTTAATACAGATTTTTGTAAATATTTTGTAAAACTATTTTAACATACATGCACAACTTATCTGCAAATAGCATTAATCTATGCATGACTTGAATATTGTTCAAACCTTGTTTATGATTAATTACTAATATAAATCGACTTATATGATTGATTTGTTTAATTAATGAAATAATCAATACATACTTAAATATAATTAATTTCTTGTCATTGCGCAATATCAAAGCTAAATAAAATTGTATTTAGCCAAAATTCGATTGCTTCTGTTGTCCTCATTTATTAAAAGCACCTGCTAAATGACAAAATGTAAGTAAAATTATTAAAATAATCGAATGCAATATCGCTTTTGAAAAAAAAAAATGCATGTGTCTGCCAAATGCATGAATGTAAATGTCAATTATAGCATTTAATAGGAAAAATGCTACTTCGGTAATCATAGATCGCTGAGTCAGTTCAAATCATTAGTCTAAAAATATTCAGTGTTTTGCATTGACCGAATCAATTCAAATGAAGCGTAATCAATTTAACCTGAATTTATGTGAATTAAATCAGTTGAACTGAATAATTTGATTTGAATCATTTTAAATCAAAATAAATTTATTATAAATGATTCTGAATCAAAATGACTGAATCAGTTGAAATGACGTTTAGTACAGTTGATTCAGTTGGAATCAAACTGACATGACTGAATCAAATCTGATGGAACCGAGTTAATCTGAATCAAATCGAATGACCGAATCAGTTGGAATCAAATTCGATCAGTTCAAACTGAATCAAATTGATATGATAGACTTGACTTCAGTTACATTTAAGAATCAACTTGAAATGACTGAATCAATTCAAATCAGCCTTAATCAAATGTATACGCCTGAATCAAATTAATTTGACTGAATCAAATGTAATAATATCAGCTCATCCCTAACCAAATGTAGATGACTGAATCAGTTTGATTCAGATTTAGTTTGCACAGTCCATTCTGAATCAAATGTAGATGACTGAATCAGTTTGATTCAGATTTAGTTTGCACAGTCCATTCTGAATCAAATGTAGATGATTGAATCAGTTTGATTCAGATTTAGTTTGCACAGTCCATTCTGAATCAAATGTAGATGACTGAATCAGTTTGATTCAGATTTAGTTTGCACAGTCCATTCTGAATCAAATGTAGATGACTGAATCAGTTTGATTCAGATTTAGTTTACACAGTCCATTCTGAATCAAATGTAGATGACTGAATCAGTTTGATTCAGACTTAGTTTGCACAGTCCATTCTGAATCAAATGTAGATGACTGAATCAGTTTGATTCAGATTTAGTTTGCACAGTCCATTCTGAATCAAATGTAGATGACTGAATCAGTTTGATTCAGGTTTAGTTTGCACAGTCCATTCTGAATCAAATGTAGATGACTGAATCAGTTTGATTCAGATTTAGTTTGCACAGTTCATTCTGAATCAAATGTAGATGACTGAATCAGTTTGATTCAGATTTAGTTTGCACAGTCCATTCTGAATCAAATGTAGATTACTGAATCAGTTTGATTCAGATTTAGTTTGCACAGTTCATTCTGAATCAAATGTAGATGACTGAATCAGTTTGATTCAGATTTAGTTTGCACAGTCCATTCTGAATCAAATGTAGATGACTGAATCAGTTTGATTCAGATTTAGTTTGCACAGTCCATTCTGAATCAAATGTAGATGACTGTATCAGTTGGAATCAAATGAAGTATTTGCAGTGTGTTTTGTGAACACTGATTGATCAGACTCCCTGATGGATGTTGAGTGGTGTTTGTGATGATGGTAAAGCAGACAGACAAACAGTGTGAAGGTGAGACGGAGGATCAGAATTCATCCCACGCTGCAACAAAAGGAGGAATGAAAGAGAGAGAAAGCAGAAGGCGGAGAAAGTGAAGGGATTGAACAGCTCCCCCTAAATCACGGCCTTTGACTCACAGCACAATCAGAGCGGAGGGGAGGGGCGAGCGCAACCCACTACACACACACAGAGAGAGAGAGAGAGAGAGAGAGTTTATTATTCCACAGGCTCTCCTCTCCGAGCAGCTCGGCCGGTTTGAACAGGAGGTCAACAATTGATTCAATTACAAGACAAGCTTCCCAAGAGCCCTACAGCCGGCGACTCGAGAGCCCTCGCTCGCTCGCTCTTATCTGTACATGCTGGCGCTCGTCAGGTAGAAGAGAGTTTAACCTCCTCCAGATCTTTGTGAGCTAATGAAAGAGGAAATAGCGGATGACCCTTTGGGATCGGGTGGCAGGAACCTGTTTCTGTGGGGTGACCCTCTTTAAATCCTGAGAGAGAGAGAGAGAGAGAGAGAGAGAGAGAGAGACGTGGGACCTGTACTGATGAGATCAGTGCTAGAAATCTTCATCAGACACGTGCAGAAGATTTTACAGCTGGTTGCTAGGGTGTTCTGAGTGGTTGCTATGGCATTGTTTAGTACATTTGAATTTGAAGTGTTACTCAAACTAATAAATAAAGAGTTTAAGAAGGCCTCGTCCAAATTGCACTCATCTTTGTGAACTTCTTTTATACCACAATATCATTCTTCAGTGTCGCATCTTATTTTATATAAAGTATCGTTTCTTATCGTTACGATAAAGTAGCGTAACGTTTCTTGTTTGGAATTAGTTTATGTAATTTAGTACAGCATTATTATGTTATAGTGTTTATTATTGTTTTTCAGTCGTTTAGATTTTCAGTTTTTTAGTTACAGTTTTAGTACTTCTTAGTAATTTTGTTGGGTGCGTTATATATATATGTATATTTTCATAAATGCAAACAGTTTTGGTGTAAAATAATATATATATATATTGTTACTCTTTGAATTTAGACCCTTTTCACTGCAAATTTATTATTAATCTATTGCTATTTCTTGCTCAAATTTACGTTCACAGATGTAATTTTTAAAAGAAAACTCCTTACTTTTTTATTTTCTGGAAAGCGTTTGATGTGTATGTAAACTCTTTAAGAAACTCTAATAATCCTGTTGCATTTAAGACACTTTTATGGTGTAAGTCTTATAAGATAACATAGTATAATTTTTATTGTTGCATGTGACCTTTATTGTCTTTTGTTCGTACTTTGTTTTTATAATTGTTTTTGTTGTTCTTTTATTGCATGAAAACAAAAGCGACAGCACCAGCGATAGCAGACTCCCCCGGGTCCTAAAGCCCTCTCTGTAAGGAGTTTTAATTTCGTAGTGGGCACTGTTGGCCTACTTCTAATAAAATGAAAGCAAACTATAAAAATAATATTTAGACTGTGTTTCTGATTAAATAAAGCAGTTATTGATGTCATAAAATCATATGCTATAGCTTTATCTTACATGAACAAAAAAAAATGACAAACATGAGACTTAAATTTAATAATTTAATATATACCGATGTATTCATTAACGTATTATATTATTTTATTATTTTTATTATGAGTGAAAAAATATTTTAAGAATTGTTCAAACTCTTTTGCTTTAGAACATTTACAAATGTTAAATCATAAAATAGAATGTTAGGGTTGCCACTGGATCTTTCTTAAAACAAATGCAGTGATTAATATAGAGTTTATTTGTTATTATTTTCAAGTATTCAATGTCATTTTAAAGTGCATATTATTTATATTCATTAATTTAACAAATAAGTTATTGTTAAAAACTAACCAAAATTAAAAAGTTATTATACATCGACTGTCGGCCAGAATGAGTTGAAAATTATCGGTATATCGGATATCGGCAAGAATCTATTATGGTGCATCCCGAGTAAATGATGTTTATTAATTAGGGTTCTTAGGGGAGAGAAAATATAATTTGGTCAGATTAAAACTGATAGGAATCTATGTAAAAGTCCCCACAATTTACTGAAACAGACGTGTGTGTGTCTGTGTGTTTGTGTGCGTGTGTGTCTGTGTGCGTGTGTGTTTGAGAGTGTGTGTGTGTTTGTGAGACAGTGTGTGTGTGGCTGTGTGTGTGTGTTTAAGAGTGTATCTGTGTGTGTGTGTGTGAGAGTGTATTTGAGAGAGAAAGAGTGTGTGTTTGAGAGTGTATCTGTGTGTGTGTGTTTGATGGTGTGTGTGTGTGTGTGTGTGTGTGTATGCGTGTGTGTGTGTGTGTATCTGTGTGCATGTGTGTGTGTGTGTGTGTGTGTGTAGTGGTGGAGTGGAGCTGGAGGGCGTCTCAATGCCACACACAGTCAGACTCACACACTCACTCTGCTGCCAACTTCCTGCTCCCACATTTTTTCCATCTCATGTTCAGCTCTGCGCCTCCTTATTTTCTTAAGATCACTTGAAGTTTTCCTTTCTTTGGATTCTCTCTCTCTCTCTCTTTCTCTCTCTCTCTCTCTCTCTCTCTCTCTCTCTCTTTCTGTCTGTCTGAGAATGTTCTGACTCACAGCTGCTCCAGTCTGGAGAATTCAAGCTTTACCTTGACAAATAACATCATTAAAGGGTTAGTTCACCCAAAAAATCTAATTCAGGCATTAATTACTCACCCTCGTGTCATTTTAAACATCTTCGTTCATCTCCAGAACACAAATTAAGATGTTTCTGATGAACTCCGAGAGCTCTCTGATGGAGAAACAGTGATATCTCATGTAAACAGATGCATATTATAAATAAATAAATAATGCGGTCATCAGCAATAGAAAGCATAAAAATGAAAACTGCATAATGTTATGGAATAAAATGTTGAGGAAGTGCTATATGTTTGTGCAAGCTTTGGAGGTGTTGATGGAAGCGATTTCCAGGGTTTACACTTTGAAAATCATACTCAATATTATCCAGATGTAGTTTTGGATAAAAAAAATATTTTCTCACCTTTTTGCTCAAAACTATTAATTTTAATGAAACCTACTAAAAAAAGAATGCTTTAAGCTAGAATAAAAAGTTTTTAAAAGTAGATGCTTTGATCTTTATTTAGTGTATTGCATATTAAAATAGTCATACAGCAAAATGTACTGTAATTTTAGTGAAAATCACCAAAATTGCTGCGGGTGGCTGTAAACCTTTTTCAAAAATGCTGCTGGGGAAAGAGTTAATGACAGAATTATTTTTATTTTTATGTGAACTATCCCTCAACATACTTTCTCTTTTCTATGTCTGTGAATATATATATATATATATATATATATATATATATATATATATATATATATATATATATATATATATATATATATATATATATATAACATATATATGTGTGTGTGTGTGTGTGTGTGGTTACAAATGTTTATTTTATTATGATTTATTTACTATATCGTTTTTATTAATATTTTTAATTATATAAATGTATTGTCACACACCTGGACTCATTTAGTGTTTTTGCCCCTGTGACCCAGTTTCTGTCTTCCGTGTTTGGTTTGATTAGTTCCCAGGTGTGTCTATTCTCTTCCTCATGTGTTCCATGTCCCTGTTAATTTAGTTATTCCATCCACCTGTGTTTTCCCATTATCCTTTGTATTTAAGCCTTGTCCTTTCAGTTCTGTTTTGTCGGGTCTTCACTTGCTACTTACGTGTGTCTACCTCTGTGCTCCATGTTGGATGTCCCCTGTGTTGGATACATTAAAAGCCTTATTCCGTTTATCCTCGACTCCGTATTCCTTCAGGCAGCGTAAAACCGTGACATGTATATAGTTTGTATAAATAAATGTTATATGTTATTTGGTAATGATTATTTCTGTTTCTGTCTTAGTTTTTTTTTGTTTTTGTTTCAGTTAGTAATTTTAATAATTCAACTAAAACGTATATCGGTGGTTGTTAAAATATTTAGGTTTGTAATTTATTTCAGCTTAATTTCAATTAAGATTTTATATTTTTATTAATTTTATTTTAGTTTTAGTTTATGATAAACACTTATTTATAGATAATATTTATATTAATATTTAATTATTTATAAATGCAAAGTTTAATATTATTTATGAATAATATGTATTATTTTAAATATTTTATGAATTTATCTTCGTAACTCTGGACTGTGATTGGTGTTAGTGTAACTCTTCTGAAGTCTTTCTGTGCTCTTTATGTAGATGTGAGGCTGTTATCTGCCATTGGGTGTTGAGAGCTGGCAGCCTGTGTGTGTGTGTGTGTGTGTGTGTGTGATATGATCAGTGAATCGCTGAGGCACAGGCCACACACACACACAGTACACTGAGCTTGAGAACAGCTCACACTCGTCTAGTTCTCGTCTCTCTCTGTCTCTGTGTCTCAGTGAGTCGATGTGCTCACTTGTTAGTGTTTAGTTATGTAAATGGCCCTCGATGACAGAGCTGTTGTGTGAGCGGTTCAGTTTAGAGCTCCTGGGCTCCGTACAGCGAGAAAACAAAAGCTTTTTCTCCGCCTGAAAGAAGGAGCTGAAGTGTGGCGAACAAATGAATGTTCTCGTTGAAGAGAGATCGCTCAGTCCAACATAGTTTACACGTTCCTATGCAAATATATTTGAGATAATTAGTCATCAGACTCTGTGTGGATAGTTTCTGGAAGGATTTCATGTGGTTTAATCACATAAGAACAGGCCTGGATGCTGTTACTGTAATTTTATAGTAGCACACTGACAGTAGTGAAATTTTCATTTCTGAAATCTGACTAATGCGACTGCACTTCAACTACAAATATTGAAAAAAAAAAAAATATATATATATATATATATATATATATATATATTACAAATTATTATATTTTTATCCAATAAAAAATATATATTTATTTAAAATATAATATTATTGTTTAAAATTATTTATGTTAATTTATAATCTGCAGTAGCACACTGACTGTACTGAAATATTAATTTTCATGTTTAATTTAGAGCAACTGCAGATTTAATATAATCTAATGCAACTGAACTTTAACTACAAATATTTTCTGAAGATGTAAAAAAAAAAAAAAAACATTAAAATGGAAATTTTTTCCCAAAATAAAAAAATACATATATATATATATATATATATATATATATATATATATATATATATATATATATATATATATATATATATATATAGAAGCATGTAATACATGACAAATGTCGATGTTGAAATGTTGAAATGAAATAATATAATACAGTTTTGTCACCATTGTTGAACTGTGAAGTTTACAAATACCAAACAAAGTGTGTATGTGAAATGATTTTCAGAAATGCAAGGAATTCATATCTTAGAGTTTGTTTGTTACAGAGAGAGTCTGTGATGTTGGGCTCGGGTCCAGTCACATTGAACACTGAACAGATTCTCTCTCTCTCACACACACACACACACACACACACATGTCCTTACAGATGATTTGCACATGTGTATAAACACTCTGTATGACTTTATCGCAGTGTAATGAATGAGTTCTGATCCAGGACCACACAACGAGCTCATCCTCACACGCAGAAACTGCCGGATCTTCATCAGTCGCATCACTTTCCTTCAGTGCTTTTTAATCATTTCATCAACTGCTGTCGTCTTATTCCTTGCTTTAATCAAACCGATACAAACTTCTGCTTCTGAAGTGTTTTTGTGCTTCTAATGACACTTGGTATTTTGTATCTAATGAGTGAAATCCTGACACTTTGTGTATGTGTGTAATAATCAGTGTTGTGGGTCTGTTTAGACGGCTCGTGTGTGTTTGTGTAGTTGTGTAGAGTCAGTAGTCGTGTGTGCTAGGCTCTGTTTGATGATTGGCTCTGCTGGATTCCTGGTGGTCATGTTTCCAGTAACTGCTGTGATTGCTGCGTGTTTGTTTACAGTAAGAGTTCACAGCTGTTTAAAAACCAGATTGACATTTCCTCAAGATGGAAGTGATGCTTGTATGTGGAAAACTCGTTGCCATGATGTTGTGGGTGGCTGCCAAGGTGTTGCTATCCAGATTTTGGTGGTTGCAAGTCTTGTTTTCCTGTACAAATATCTAAGCTTTCGCAAATCAAGATGAATTCCTGGAGCTGCATAGATATTAATTTTTATTTTCAAAAAAAAAGGCAAAAAAAATGTTAGCCTGAATGCACTGTTAGTCGCTTTGGATAAAAGCGTTTGCTAAATGCATAAATTAGTTTGTTTACTAAGCGTGCAGAACAACCACCCAATAAAGCATTACAATAATCTAACCTTGAGGTCATAAATGCATGGATTAACATTTCTGCATTTGACATTGAGAGCATAGGCCGTAATTTAGATATATTTTTGAGATGGAAAAATGCAGTTTTACAAATGCTAGAAACGTGGCTTTCTAAGGAAAGATTGCGATCAAATAGCACACCTAGGTTCCTAACTGATGACGAAGTATTGACAGAGCAGCCATCAAGTCTTAGACAGTGTTCTAGGTTATTACAAGTGGAGTTTTTACGTCCTATAATTAACACCTCTGGTTTTTTTTTCAGAATTTAGCAGTAAGAAATGACTCGTCATCCAGTTTTTTATATCGACTATGCATTCTGTTAGTTTTTCAAATTGGTGTGTTTCGCTGGGCCAAGAAGAAATATAGAGCTGAGTATCATCAGCATAACAGTAAAAGCTAACACCATGTTTCCTGATGATATCTCCCAAGGGTAACATATAAAGCGTGAAGAGTAACGGCCCTAGTACTGAGCCTTGAGGTACTCCATACTGCACTTGTGAATATAAGTACAATTTAAACCATGCTAATGCACTTCCATTAATGCCAACAAAGTGTTCTAGTCTATGCAAAAGAATGCTGTGGTCAATTGTGTCAAACGGAGCACTAAGATCCAATAAAACTAATAGAGAGATACACCCACGATCAGATGATAAGAGCAGATCATTTGTAACTCTAAGGAGAGCAGTCGCAGTACTATGATACGGTTTAAATCCTGACTGGAAATCCTCACATATACTATTTTTCTCTAAGAAGGAATATAATTGTGAGTATACCATAAGGGAGATTCGAGATTGGTCTATAATTAACTAGTTCTCTGGGGTCAAGTTGTGTTTCTTTGATGAGAGGCTCCTAATATCCTAATGACAATGAGGAATTAATAATAGTCAGAAGAGGATCTATGACTTCTGGAAGCACCTCTTTTAGGAGCTTAGATGGTATAGGGTCTAACATACATGTTGTTGGTTTAGATGATTTAGCAAGTTTATACAATTCTTCCTCTCCTATAGTAGAGAATGAGTGGAACTGTTCCTCAGGGGGTCTATAGTGGCCTGTCTGATGCGAAACTGTAGCTGACGGCTGAATGGTTGCAATTTTATCTCTAATAGTATCGATTTTAGAAGTAAAGTAGTTCATAAAGTCATTATTGCTGTGATGTTGGTCAATGTAAACACTTGTTGATGCTTTATTTTTCGTTAATTTAGCCACTGTATTGAATTAAATACCTGGTTTTATGTTTGTTATCTTCTAAAAGAGACGAAAAGTAATCAGATCTAGCAGTTTTTAATGGTTTTCTGTAGGATAGGTTACTTTCCCGCCAAGCAATACGAAATACCTCTAGTCTTGTTTTCTTCCAGCTACGCTCCATTTTCCGTCTTCCTTTTTTTTATTTTTTAAATATATCCAGTTACTGCTCTGTTGTTCTTCCAAAATATTGCGGAAATGATGATGCTGTTTCTTATTAAGCAACTTAATTATAAATATGGTTTATATACATTATTTTAAACATTAAGTAGTCGTGTTATTTTATTGCTTTGAATGAATGTGCATTAGTGATATTTTGCTTGATGCACCCTCTTGTGGCCTCAAAAGAGAAGGCAAAAGACAAATTGAGTTTTTCAACCATTTTGACAGCCCTAATTCATTATAGATTAATATAAATAATATAATTTTTCTCACACCACTAACTGAATATTTTTTGATTGTCGTTTTAAGCATAAAAAAAAACACTTGATGCATAAAAAAAAACAATTAGTTGTTTTTGCAGCTCAGGTGTTCTGGTTGGTTGCCAGGGTGTTGCTGTGCAGTTGATAGGGTGTTATGGGTGGGCCAGTACCAGTCATGAATGACTTGACCAACACACACACACACACCAGTAGGGCTGCTCATGGTGATTATATTCTCTATTTTACACATAATCCTTGTGGTCACAGGAACTTTGCTGCTGTTATGAGGCTTTAGAAGATGCTATTCTGGGAAAGACTGGTCATAGAGGAAGAGACAGTGAGTGTGTGTGTGTGTGTGTGTGTGTGTGAGAGAGAGAGAGAGAGAGAGAGAGAGAGAGAGAGAGAGAGAGAGAGAGAAGGTAAGCAAGTACAAGTGTGTTCAGCAGCTGTGAGTTGGTTGGTGAAACCGCTTCACTTCTTCACCCAGAAGAAAAGACAAGTAATGTGTAAATAAGGAGAGGGAGAGCAGACGGAGGTGTGAGGTTTGGGGAAACCACAGGTATGGATGGAGAGAGAGAGAGAGAGAGAGAGAGAGACTAGCAGCTAGGAAAAAGCTAGAAAAAGAAGACGCCCTTTTCACTGAAGTTTCCTTTAAACAGATTCCGGTTGCCATGACGACAGCGGAACGATTTCATTCCAAAAGAATCTTTCTTGCGACATTCGCTGCAACAATCTGGCATTCATGCAATTACATTAATGCTTTTGTGAGATATTAACTCACGCCACATATTTCATCTCTGCGTCTATCTCAGGTCAAATCAACTCACTTTTATTATTTATACAGCGATTTATATCATACAGATTATTTCAAAGCAGCTTCACACAAAAAAAAGGAAAATAAGTGTTATAAATTTAATCAGCTGTGAAATGACTTCAGCTGTAAAGCAGCTCAATAGAAGAAAATTCATTATTTTGAATATTAATTTTTAATCTCTCTCTTTATATATATATATATATATATATATATATATATATATATGTATGTAAAATTATGTTGTTGGCAAATGAAGTAGCTAGCTGTAGGTTAGTAAACAGGTTGTTGTGCCTCCGAGGGAATAACTGAATGAAGAATATGTCGAGGGCTGTTTGAGTCAGGGTTATGAAAACAAAGTTAACCACTGAAGAAAAACAGCGATACTGAGAGAGACGGAGGAGAAGAAACAGAGGTGGAATCTGGCTGTGGTTGGTCCGATCTCAAACCCGGCCCATTCCTCTCGTTTTGGGCCAAATCAGGAACGGCTGGCTGCATTAGAGCTGCTATTATCCTCTCCGAGACATAACAGCCAGAACACCCACCTCGACAGAGAGAGAGAGAGAGAGAGAGAGAGAGGAAAGCTGTTGCAGATGAGGCCGTGCGAGACTCTTTTACACCCTTTTACAGTCTGTCTGCTGAAAGACCCCAACAGATTTTACACAGGAAAGAGGAACTACCAAAACTAGCAATCAGTCTGATTTGAATGCTTCTGAAAGAAGTCTCTTCTGCTCACCAGAGATGTATTTATTTGTCATTTATCAGAAATACAGTAAAAATAGTGAAATATTATTGTAATTTAAATCATCTGTTTTCTGTGTGAATCTGTGTTAAAGTGTAATTTATTTCTGTGATGCTCCGCTGTATTTCCAGCATCATTCCTCCAGTCTTCAGTGTCACATGATCTTCAGAAATCAGAATAATATGATGATTTACTGCTCGAGAAACATTTCTTCTTATTATTAGTGTTGAACACAGTTGTGCTGCACAATATTTTTGTGGAAACTGTCATGCATTTTATTTTTCAGGATTCATAGATGAACGGAATTAAAAAAAAAAAACAGCATTTGTTTGAAATAGAAATAAAGTTTTGGAAGTTTATAAATGTCTTCACTGTCACTTTTATGCAGCCTTGATTCATATACATATTCAATTCTATACAGCCTCAAACTCAATCTGAGTTTTGTCCTAAATAGGAACAAGTGATTTGTGTTTTTTATTTCTGTGTTGATGTTGTTCTGTGTAGCCCCGCCCACCGTGAAATCTCATTGGTCTAGAATCCAAACACTGCGTCACTCTGACATGAGACCGGCTTGTGGCTGGAAACATGCAGCATCATGTTTGCTTGGGACAGCTTGTTGGACAGGGTTTCTCTACCAGTTTTTTATATATATGCATATAATATATGTATAAATTATCTTGTAGCTTAAAAGGAAGAGCACTGCATGTGCATATTCCCAGAGAATTTGTGAATAATTTTTGCTTTGCATAAATGCATCTGTCTGTGCATAAAGTTAAAATGTCAATAAAAGTAAAACCATAATTAAAAATAAATAAATAATTAAAACTAATTGTTAAAATATGAAAACAATATATATATATATATATATATATATATAATTAAAAAATAAAATACAAACAAATTGACCTGTTTGTCAGGTTATTTTTCAGCTGACTGATGGTCACACAGTGACATTTTTGTCCCTGTCATCCCTGTGAGTTCTGACAGGTGTGTGTCCATATGTGCTGTGTGTGTGTGTGTGTGTGTGTGTGTGTGTGTGTGTGTGTGGACCTCCCTCGTGCTATTTATTGGGTCGGGCAGCTGCGGCTTCATACAAGATCTCTGTTTAGCACCTCAAACTCATTAGCACACATTACCAGATATACACTTTCACACGCACACACACAAGCACACACACACATATGCTTGCATGGCAGTGTGCATATTGCATATCTATTCTAGAAAAATGTTGTTTATTTAAAATGCTAGTATGTTGGTACTCAAACCATGTTGTTTTAATATGCTCCTACTGACTTTAAAGAAAGGTGCATGATGAAAACACACAGTGTTATGAAGCTCAGTGTGCATGAGCTGTGCTGTGTGTGTTGCATCGGGTCTAACACTGTCGTGTGTGTGTGTGTGTGTTCCTGCAGAGGTCTGTGGCTGTAGTGGGTGTGTGCGTCTCAATGCCAGTGGATATGCAGCCACATCAGGGGCTGTGCCACTACAACAACACCGCCAACCAGCCGAGCCGAGGGTACGATCACTCACATTACCCACAATCCCACACTCCAACACATCTGATTCCTATCAGCCGTCCTCCACATGAACGCACAGGTAGAGCAAAAACAGTCAAAAAACAGACAAAACCGGTTAAGTGTGAGACACAAACTAATTTGATTTCTGTTACAAAAAAATGATGCTTTTGCTGGAATTATGCACAGGTTTCCAAAACTAGGGTTTGTGAGTTGATGAAAAGTTAACAATCGCTTCAATCAAAAAAATTTAACTTTGAATGAATTATTTTTAAGACAAAAGCAAATAAATGTAATAATATTGATTTATTTGAATGATTAATTATAGAATATATTATTAAAATATAATAGTATATTTAATATATTATTTGTTGTTTAATATGGACATTAACAATGTCAGAGACCATATGAATAAGGTGTTAAACTTGAATTATTGAAATATTAACCTAAAATCTCAGGTGTAATTCAAATAAAAGTTTTGGTTTCAGACAGTTCAAACGTTTGGGAATCCATGGGTTAATATATTAAGTGAACAAAAAAAATGTTTTGGCTCAAAATGAAATTAGCCAATCAGGAAAAAAAATTTTTTAATATTAATTATTACTTTTTTTAAGGAACTACAACACCGTTGCTTATTATTTTGATTCATATTTATTAATTATTTTGATTTATTTATGGCTGGTATTTTTCAAGGTAATTGTCAAGTATTAGACCTTATTGGATTAGAAATATGAAATCTAGTAGTTTTCTAGCCATCATGCTGGGGTTAATTTAGTCTCTTTTGAGGTAAATGATGTTTATTAATGATGAGGTCAGATCCTGTCTCTGGCTCCGCCTCCTGCTGAATGCCACCCATGTTGAGCCTCTTTCTCTCTCTCTCTCTCTGAGCTTCTCTGTGTCTCTCGGCCGTTTTCTCTCTCACAGCTGCTTATTACTGGTCAGAAAGCAGAAACTCTCCGCATGACTGACCAAACCAGACTCAGGTTTCCTCAGAGAGACAGAATTGAATTTAGTACAACTACTTTATTCAGTCGTAAAAACCAAAAAACAGTCAGATCTTAATAGAATAGTCTTTTACAAAAACGTCAAGCAATCTTTACAAGAGAGAGAGAGAGAGAGAGAGAGATTAGTGTGAGGAGATTAAAGTGCTGGAACACACACACACACACCCACCCACACACACACACAAACACACACACACCCAGGGTTCAGAGGAATTACAGAGACCACGGTCACCGAACACCACAGACAGAGACAGAAGAGATGAGATGGGAAGGTGAAGAAAGAGGAAAGTGGAGGAATGTTGGGGATTCCCAGTGATGTGCTTCTAGTCTTTCCTGATGGTACTCTGAAGAAAAGCTGAAGGAAGTGGCGCCTCCTAGTGGCCCTATGCAGGAATCACAATTAACCCTCACTAATGTTCTCCACTTTATCTAGTACCAAGTCAGTCATCTTTAGTGCTTGTGCTCATAAAGTGAAACTCAAATATATTATGTATGAATGTATATGTCTGCTTTATTATATTACTTTATATATATATATGTCTGTGTGTGTGTGTCTGTGTCTGTGTGTGTGTGTGTGTGTGTGTTAAAACTATTAAATTTTCTTCTACTCTCTGGAAGTACTTTCCAGTGTGTTCACAGTGTGTGTGTGTGTGTGTGTTTACAGTATGTGTGTGTGTGTGCGCACGTGGATAAATGCAAAGCACTAATTCTGGGTACGGTTTATAATACTTGGTCACATGTCACTAAATGCATGCATTTATTTTTATTAATATATTTTATTTTGTATAAATAACAATGGATTGAAGTATGTGGATATGTATCATTTTTAAAAACTATTCTCTGTATAATAACTAATAGTGCATGTGTTTGTGTGTGCAGACTGGCTCGTTCAGTGCGATCGCTCTACAGCGACAACAGCAGAGAGATGTTTAACCCCTCAGTGACCGCAGGAGCCTGTATGGACCCTTACATGCGGCCGCCGCACGGCATGATGGGACACCGCGGGATGCCTCCGCCAGACAGTGAGCACTCGTCGTTATCATTCACTCATCAGACGCAGATGAGGAGTCTCACATCAGCTGAGTCTGAAGAAATTAAGTGTGTGTTAAATTAGAACAATAAGCCCCAAAAAGCCGTGCCTAAAACCTCCTATAGCTGTTATAAATTCACTGTAAACCACGGCTTCACGAGGCTTATCGCTTTCATAAAACGGTTATTTCATAAATGTAGCAAGGTTTCACGAAATAAAACAGAGCAAATAAAGTGTAATGATATTAATAAAAACAGTATTCTTCCAAAAAACAAGGAAGTTCCTCAGAAACTGTTGTGGTTGCAGCAAAGTGGTTGCCGAGCAACACACAAATGTAAACAAAAGTGATCGTTACTTTGTATCATCATTTACAACAGCTTTGAACATGTCTCAGCCAATCAGAATGAAGGACTATCCACTTTATAAATTGATTTATTGATTTTCCTTGTTGTTTTTTTTATTGTTTTTAGTCAAACTTCTCCTAGTTTTAGTCTAGATTTAGTCGACTAAAGCCCAGTTTCACAGGATTTGTCCATAGCTCAATTAGGATATTTAAGTAGCTTTAATAAATATGCCATGGATAAAAACCTTACTAGTGTGCATCTTTAGACAAAACAATGAATCTGACATATTTTAAGATCACTAAGTGCGAGTTTCTTTCAGTTGAAATAGCCCAAATGCATTTTAGTCTAGGACTAGTCTTGAGTCTTGTCTATGACACCGGAGTTTAAGTCAAACATTTTAATAAAGTTTTAATCAATAACAACTTGACTTTTTAGCAATAAGATTATTATTAATTAAACATACAGCAGTATTCATGTTGGCAGCAAATTTAAACTTTAGTCTGATTTTTGTTTAGTCAAGTTTTAGTCATCAAAGCATTTTTGTCAGGTTTTAGTAAAATTTAAGTCATGCTGTATGGTGATTAAACTTATCAAAATAATTTTCGTAAAGATTGTTGCATTTCGGGTATTGCACTTTCACCAGTAAACACAAGTTAATGTGGGACTTATTTAGCGAACTGATTTATTATAGGCTTTTTATTATATAAATTAAAATACCAAAGACTTATATTCTCTTTCTACTTTATGAATAGGGACAGGTATCGTTTACATTTTATCGATACCGATACCGATACCGATTATTGACCTTAACGTCGTCTCGTCTTAGTCACGGGAAAAAAGCTTGTCAATATTTTTCGCCATAGTTTTTGTTACCGAAATTTACACTAGTGTTAAAAGCAATAACAGTGTTGTTGTTGTTGTTTTAGGCGCCCCCTACTGTTCCCAGAGCATGATGGGATCTCATCACAACCTCACACAAAACCAGCTTGGATCTGAACACATGGGATCCAGAGACGGTGAGGCGACAAACCCCATCACAATAAACCTTTCACTCGACAACTTCAACATGATCCGAGCCGTTTAGCTTTTCTAAAACATCACTTGATTTCAGGAGAAATTTTTATAAATCTGTTTCAGTGTCACACTATCCTTCAGAAATCATTCTGATATGCTGATTTGCTGATACCGATGTAATTATTTATGTATTATTTGTATATGAATTTAAAAAGAGAGAGAATTTTATTAATGCATGAAAGTAGTAAAAAGTGAGTGAAGACATATATTCGATATATACAAATAAATAATGTGTATTAAACTTTCTATTTATCAAAAATCCTGAAAAATAAAGTCTATCACCATTTCCACACAAAAGAGGAAGCAGCTACATTGTTTTCAACATTGATAATTATCAGAAATGTTTCCTGAGGGTCAAATAAATTGTAATGATTTCTAAAAGATCATGTGACACTAAAAACTAAGAATCTGCTTTGCATCAGGAATTACATATTAATATTAATTATTAATAATATATATATATATATATATATATATATATATATATATATATATATATATATATATATATATATATATATATATATATAAAATATTATTATAATATTTATAATAAAACAGAGCAAATAAAGTGTAATGATATTAATAAAAACAGTATTCTTCCACCAAACAATATAATTCCTCAGAAACTGTTGTGGTTGCAGCAAAGTGGTTGCCGAGCAACACACAAACGTAAACAAAGGTGATTGTTACTTTGTAGCGTGATTTACAACGGCTTTGAACATGGCTCAACCAATCAGAATCAAGGACTATTTTTTCACTGACTATAAATTGTTAATTTTGTCAGCTATTTTTAATCTTAATAAATTGTAATGATTTCTAAAAGATCATGTGACACTAAAAACTAAGAATCTGCTTTGCATCAAGAATTACATTACATTTTATTTTATATTAAAATGGAAAACTTAATTTTTTTTTACAGTTGTAATAGTATTTCAAAATATTGGTGTTTTTTTCTTTACAATATTTTGATCAAATAAATTTAGCATTGATGCGCAGAAAATTATTTATTTCAAAATCATTAATAATTGTAATGTTACAAACTTTTGGCAGGTACTTTAATAATAATAATTATTATATTAATACTTTATTATATTATATTGTTATCATGATTATTAAATGCTGCTTTTTACAGGACAATTGTATTTATTATTACTATATAAGATATATCTTTTAATGTGCTTAAATATATATTTTTTATAATAAGTGATGGGGCGTGGTCAGATTTTCCCGCTTTTTTTTCTCCAGCTGATCACATTCCTGATAAATATACTATTTTTTATTGTTATTTTATGTCAGTTCATAATAAATGAACTCCCAAACAGGGATCCTTTAAAATATTAGGTTGATATATGAATAATTTAACAACACATTTGCTTGATTCTCTAATGTGGATTAATTCTCATGTGACAGCAGTTAAATAATAAAATATTTCATCAAATAATTTTATTTTCTATTGAAATTTTTTATATATTTATTTATTTAAATTATTAGCTTTTCATCAGCGTACAAACCCTGCATTAAAGTTAATATAATTATTCTTATTATATATATATATATATATATATTTTTTTTTTATTATCTTTTAATCAACTCACATTCCAATTCTGAGTTCAAATTTCAAATGTTTATTTATTTTTTAATTTTACATTTTAATGGTTCATTTCATCCAAACTAAAATTCGAAAAATGTTTTTGAGTTTAATTTTGGTTGTCTATCCATTTTAATTTTTATATTTTTATGATTTAATTAATAATTAGTTTCACCAATCCTGATTGGAAAACCCTGATCTAAATGTTTAATATTCTAAATAATTTTGATACATATTCTTTAGCCCGTTATTAATTCATGTACATTCAAAATACAATGACTATCTTAATCTTAAATGCAATAAATTGCTCCGTGTCAGTTGAAGGTATCTGATGCATGCTAACGAACTGAACCTCACTCTAAAGTGCTTTAAAATCATGAAGAAATGTTCATGTCTATCCGATCTCTCTCTCTCTCTCTCAGCGTCTTGTTTCTCGACGCCTCGCTCCATGCTGAAGCTGAGTAAGAAGCGTGCTCTGTCCATCTCTCCTCTGTCTGATGCCAGTGTGGACCTGCAGACGGTCATCCGCACCTCTCCCAACTCTCTGGTGGCGTTTGTGAACTCTCGCTGCGGGCCGAACGCTGCCGGCTCGTACGGGCATCTGTCTTTGGGCAGCATGAGGTGGACATTCATCAAGCACACGCAGATATCCCCAGGGTTTACACCTTTCAAAATTACATACTTTTACATACAGACTCAAATTTTCTGATCATCGGACCGTATTTAAAACACATGGTTCCTACAAAACTATTTTCAGCTTTTTATTTGTTACATGTGTCCCTGGAGCACAAAACCAGTCATTAGGATGAATTTTTTTGACATTTTTTCGAAACCCAAAACGCAAAAAATTTCGCAGAATTAAAAAGTGCACCTTGCACATCATGTTTAACAATCACTAAACAGCTGCCATGAACACACACTTCTGGTTTGATCAAACTTATTTTTGTATGTTCTGTTTTCAGTCCGTCGCTGGGTTTCTCCAGCTCCATGAACTATTCGTGCAGAGCGCAGGGGAACATGTACGGCCCTCTCGCTGCATCATGCCCCAGACTCCACGCACCGGCCAAACACACACACGTGAGTCCACACACACCTGCAGCATCATTTATATATTATTATAGTTTCTATTAATATTTTAAATTGGCAGTGGCTATTTGCATTAAGAGTTAATCGCAATAGATGCTGTTTACAATAAGTGAGAATTGCAATTATCTGCATCGTAATAGTAACGTATTGAGTGTTAATTATCATTTTAATTCAGATTAATAAATGGATGCATTGGGACAATAAAGCCCTCCCTTCATCCACCCTAAAAAAAAACCCAAAGAAGATAAAGAAAACTCTAAATTGTGGGTTTGAACTCTTAGGTTAACTTTTTATTTAAATGTTAGTTTTAGTTTTAGACTTTATTTATTGTATTTCCAGTTAGTGCTTAGTAATTGTGTTATGTGCTTTTGTCATTTTTAGTTTTTATTTATATTATTTTCAATTAGTAATTGTAGTGCTTCAACTTAAACTTGACAACAATATGTCACTTTATGTGCTTTTGTCATTTTTATTAGTTTTATTATTCTACTTTTTAGGTTTGATTTCATTTTTAGTTCAGTTTTTTTTCTAGTTAGTAACTTTAGAGCTTAATCTTAAACTAAATTGCAATTGTTAAAAGTTTCTTTTTAAAATCCTATTTAGGTTTGATATATGTTTATTTTATATTTATATTTTTTCTCCCAGTTATTATATATATATATATATATATATATATATATATATATATATATATATATATATATATATATATATATATTACCATATCGGTTTGATTTCTTTTTTTTTTTTTTTTTACTTTGAATTTATTTATTTAGCCATTTAGTTATTTATTTTGTAAAAAAAAATCTAAAATATTAATTCTTTTAATTAACTTAAATTTGGCAATTTAATGTGGTTTGGCTTTTTTTTACATTACTATTTAGATTTTATTTTATTTTATTTAGCAATTTTATCTTTTTTTTTAGTTACTCATTTAAGTGCATCATCTTAATTTAAATGAAAATTAGAACTAAGTTTTTCATCTAATACTTCTTTTATTTTACCTTTATTTCAATTAACTAAATGTTGTAATAGTTTTAGTTTTAGTTGATTCTAACACCCCGCTGTGTGTCTCCAGCTGAAGACAGAGCCGGCTCTGGGCAGCATCAACATCAAGAGTCTGGAGGAGCATTCGGAGGGAGACGTGGCCAGTCCATCCTCCACTGGGACACAGGTGAACTTCAGAACAGTGTTTAACGCACAACTGTGTTGCACATGCTTCTGTTGTCCTGACACGAGCTCCTGCGCTGGTTTCTGCAGGATCCTCTTCTGGGTTTACTGGAGGGCAGAGATGATCTGGATAAGGAGGAGAAACCTGAACCAGAAGCCATTTACGAGACAAACTGCCACTGGGAGAGCTGCAGCAAAGAGTTCGACACTCAGGAGCAACTCGTGCATGTAAGAGAGAGAGAGAGAGAGAGAGAGAGGGAGAGTGTGTGTGAGAGAGAGAGAGAGTGTGTGTGTGAGCGAGAGAGAGGGAGAGAGAGTGTGTGTGAGCGAGAGAGAGGGAGAGAGAGTGTGTGTGAGCGAGAGAGAGAGAGAGAGAGTGTGTGTGAGCGAGAGAGAGAGAGAGAGAGAGAGAGGGAGAGTGAGAGAGAGGGAGAGGGAGAGAGAGTGTCATTTACTCACCGGCATGAGATTTCAAACCTGTACGCTTTTATTTTGTTTCACAAAAAGAGAAATGCTGTCTTTGTAAAATAAATAGTTTCTAGTAAACAACATAAAAGTAGTACGTATTACTTTTATGGTATATACAGAGATTCCTGAAGTCAAAAATATGAAAAAGAAATAAAAAGGTAAATGAAATAAAGCTGAAATAAAATATAAATATTAGATAAAAAAAATTAAACTTGCAAAATGTAAATAAAAATGAATTAATACGTTTAAAGGCACGTACTAAAAGACAAACTAAAATTATATCGAAAACTGAAAATATAAAAATAAAAGCTAATATAAAATGTATCATGTATAATATAAAAATGTATCTAAAATATAATAATAAATACAAATATGAAAAGCAAAAAAAATGGTGAGCATGTAACAAACTTACTAAAATTAAATTAAATCGAAAACTGAAAATATAAAAATACAAACTAATTCAGAATATTAATAAATACTATAATTTTAAACAGAAATATAATAAAGTTAAACAGAATATACATATACACACACACACATATATATATATATATATATATATATCCCCTAAAAATGACAGAACACATAACAAATGTACAAAATTACTAAAATTAATTAAATAAATGAAAATATAAAAATAAAAGCTAATTCAAAATATCAATAAATACTATAACAGTTAACTGAAATTAAAAAAATAGAAATATGTTTTTTTTTAAAGCTAATAAAATTATAAGAGCACATAACAAAATGACTAGAACTTAAACTAAAATTGAAAACTGAAAAAAGCCAATACAAAATATTAATAAATACTTTAATACAAGCTGGAATAACACTGGTACCAACAGCTTTGTTCCTCCATCGAGCATCTGTTGTTTGTCGTCATAATCTGCTTCTCCTCTGATTCTCTGTGCAGCACATCAATAACGAGCACATCCACGGAGAGAAGAAGGAGTTCGTGTGTCACTGGACGGACTGTTCTCGAGAGCAGCGGCCCTTTAAAGCCCAGTACATGCTGGTGGTGCACATGCGCAGACACACGGGAGAGAAACCTCACAAGTGCACTGTGAGTACTCGCTCTGACGCTCGGTGTGGGAACGCTCTTGAAAACACTGATGTGACGCAGATGTTTCTGTTTGTGCGTCTCAGTTCGAAGGCTGTAATAAAGCGTACTCGCGTCTGGAGAACCTGAAGACTCATCTGCGCTCGCACACCGGAGAGAAACCCTATGTGTGTGAACACGAGGGCTGCAACAAGGCTTTCTCCAATGCATCCGACCGCGCAAAGCATCAGAACCGAACACACTCCAATGAGGTAAACTCATGCACTAAATAAAACTAGAAATAAAATATGCATACACATATGAGACCCTGGAGCAAAAAAACCTGGCATAAGAGTAATTTTTTAAAATTGAGATATATGCATCATCTGAAGCCGAATAAATCCTCTTTCCATTGATGTGTGGTTTGTTAGAAGAACAATATTTGTCTGAGATACAACTATTTGAAAATCTGGAATCTGAGGGAGCAAAAAAATCTACATTTTGAGAAAATTGCCTTTAAAGTTGTTCAAATTAATTCTTAGCAATGCATATTACTAATCAAAAATTAAGTAATTTGTTAATATCTTCATGGAACATGATCTTTACTTAATATCCTGCATTCGTTGATTATAAAATAAAATAGCTTATTTAATGTCAAAGGTGAAAAACTGACTAAAACATAATAAAACACTGTACAAACACTGCAATTTATTATTGCATTAAATTATTATTTAAAAAAGGCAGATTATTTTTTCTCAAAGAAATTAAATCTATGACTAAAACAAAAATTTTTACAAAAATAATTTATTAAATATTGAATGCAATTATTATGAAAAACACTGCAATTGAATGATCTTCTTTCTGTTTGAATGAATTGGTTGAATGAATGACTAAATGAATCATTTAAAGAGTTTTTGCTGCCACCTACTGGTGGATTGATTTCATATTAAAAAACATCATTGTATTTTATTTTCAAAATTTCTTATTTGTATGTTTTTTTACAGCAACACATTTTTTAGTTAATTGTTATTTCTACCTCTTTCTAATCACAGAGCACTTTATTTTGAGAGATGCACTGATTGCAAACTAAAAATGTACAAACACTGAATGCAATTTATGATTCCATTAATTTACTATAAAATAAAATAGCTTATTTATTGTCAAAGGACAAAATCTAAAAAAGCTATAAGCCTGTAGTAAACAATGCATAAATGTAGCTTTGTTTCCAAACATTTGGCTACAGCTGCAGATTACATGCCAACCAGGCTCTCCTGTTTCTGGCCTTTAGAAACCGTACGTGTGTAAGATCCCGGGCTGTACGAAGCGCTATACCGACCCGAGCTCTCTGAGGAAGCACGTGAAGACGGTGCACGGACCCGAGGCTCACATCACTAAAAAGCACCGCGGAGACACCGGACCACGTCCTCCGGGTCTGACCAGTGCAGGACATAGCTCTGAACTTCTGATAGAAAAAGAGGAGAGAAGCAGAGAGGACTGCAAATTACTCGCTCCAGAAACCACACTGGTAAGACAAGCCTGGCACTCTTTTTCTCTTGGCTATCCATTGTAACGCATAGCTGTGTGAATAGTAACTACAATATGTCTTGAATCATTTCTAGAAATCCCAGCCAAGTCCTGGCGGCCAGTCATCTTGTAGTAGCGAACGTTCTCCACTAGGGAGCGCTAACAATAATGACAGCGGAGTGGAGATGAACCTCAATGCGGCGGGGAGTCTGGAGGACCTGACCACACAAGAGGAGAACACCGGGAACACCGGCGGGCCCGAGTCGAGCGGAATGTGCATGTCCGTTCAGGCCTTGAAGAGGTTGGAGAACCTGAAGATCGACAAACTGAAGCAAATTCGCCGGTCAACACCACCTGGGCGGAGCACAGGGAATAAACTGCCGGCTCTCCCAGGTGAAAGATCTTTATCTTTGTTTGCAATCAGTGTCAATCTGGTGAATTCATTTTGTTGACATGCTATTTTGATTTCAATTTTCTGCCGTTTGTATAATTCTCATACGAACTTCCTCTTCTGCACCTTTCAACAACAGGAGAGATGATGGGCATGTGTGCTCCTTCACCCTTGCTCTCCAACCGGCGTGTAATGGAGCTATCTGCCCCGGATGTAGCCGGAGTTAGTGGAATGGGAATACCCTGCCCACCAAACGACCGGCGGGGCAGTGGCACCAGCAGCCTCAGCTCTGCCTACACAGTGAGCCGCCGTTCGTCTTTGGTCTCGCCCTACCTATCAAGCAGGCGCTCCAGCGACGTGTCCCAAGTGGGTCACTGCCAGTCTGTAATGGGGACCGATGTTCCCAGTGACCCACTGTCTCCTCAGAACAGCCAAAGGGGCGGATCATGCCAGAACCCTGGAGGGTTGCCAGGTCTACCGAGTCTGACTCCTGCGCAGCAGTATAGTCTGAAAGCTAAATATGCAGCAGCAACAGGTGGCCCACCGCCAACCCCGTTACCCAACATGGACCAACCTGGCAACCCTGGAAGATTCCTGAGGGAATGCCGTGGCCAGCCTCTTCCTCTGTTTCTGCAGCAAGGTGGCACGAGGAGACACAGTGCTAATGCCGAATACGGCACTGGAGTGATTTATCCACATCAGGCACCTGGGAACAACACGAGGCGCGCCAGCGATCCAGTACGCTCTGGTGCGGACACACAGGGTTTACCCAAGGTGCAACGCTTTAACAGCTTAAGCAATGTGTCCCTTATGAGTCGCCGCAATGCACTGCAACAGTGCGGATCTGATGGCCCTCTCAACAGGCACATGTACTCGCCTCGTCCACCAAGCATCACTGAAAATGTCATGATGGAGGCCATGGCCATAGATCCTCATGGGACTGCTGATGGCAGAGAGCAAGGCAACATGATCCGAGGTGGAGACCGAGGCTTTATGGGCTACCAGCAACCTCCCCACCACCCTCACAATGCAAGTCAAATGTCTCCCGGACAAGAAGGACTTAGTTGTATGGATCAAGTCTACCAGTCTCCAATGCAAGGTCAATACCAGCATGAGGAGATCTGTGCCACTGGGATAATTGGTCAATCTGACATTGCAAACAATCTTCTACAGCAAGCTGAGTTCGGCATGAGCAACTGTCAGCTTAGCCCCTCCGGTCCACATTATCCCAGCCAGGGTGTTGGATCAGGACCCTGGGGTCAGACCAACCAGCTCCACAGCCCTCAGACCGATATCCAGTACCAGTGTGCAGGCATGCAAGGACAACACTACCCTCAACAGGGTGTGTACAACCCTACATCTGACCCTGGACATCAAAGAGTTACTGTAAAACCAGAGCAGTTCCATTCATCCATAGGAGGGTCCAGTTCTTGCCAGAACACTAAACCATTACACCAGCATCGGCATAATGTGAATATGCAGGCGTATCCACCGCAGTCAGGTCAAGGCATCATGGGTAGGTCCTCCAATGCAAACTGTGACTTCCGTCACGGCCAGATGGGAACACAAGTCAGTATTCCACAGCAGAGCCAAGTCGGATCGTTCCCGAGTGGTGGAGGGATCAATCTTGCACTAACGGAGAGCCGTAGGTCGCAGACGCCAATGCATCAAATGAAGGAAATGATGGTGAGGAATTATGTGCAGTCCCAGCAAGCGCTCCTTTGGGAACAGCAACAAGAGCAAACGGATGGTCTCTCTGTGAAGCCCGATGGCATTGAAATGGGAGGACATCAGCAAGCTAACCAGAATCTTTATCCTGGAAACTCCTACCAGGGCTACCCGAATCAGAATTTGATGAGCCCACAGCAAAATCGAGTTCCAGGTTCCATCAAGGAGCCTACCGCAGGGATGCAGGGATCCTGCTACGGGCCAGATATGGTGCCACGACCACCTCAGGGACGAAAGCCTCTGAGTCGCCAAAACAGCCTATCCCAGCAAACAAGTGGAGCTTACCTGGGCAGCCCGACTCACCTGAGCCCCGTCCACTCCACCGCCAGTCCCAGAAGAGGAGTCCGTCTCCCACCAGTTCAACAACAGCAGCAGAATTCGGAAAACTTCACCAATAACAACAACAACCCCATGTACTACTCAGGCCAGATACACATGCACCATGACATTGAGAAGACTCCGGATGGACCATGCCTGGCCCAGCAGCACCTGACAGGGATAGACCCTAGTACCAAGCCCACCTCGATGGCCTACTCAGACCCTGCACCCATGTCCAACGCCTTAGAAAACCTGGACTTGGAGAACGCTCAGATTGACTTTACTTCCATCATTGATGACCAAGAACCTTCATCTTACAGTCCAGTAAACCCACCTCTGGGTCACCACCAGTGCTCCTCTCAGACCTCCTCCCGTCTCACCACACCCCAAACCTCCATCACCCTTCCAAGTGGCCTTTCCAATATGGCAGTCGGGGACATGACCTCGATGTTGACGTCCCTTGCTGGGGAGAACAAGTATTTGAACACATTGTCTTAAAGAGTTCATACATATAATTGGGCCAAAGTGAGCATGTAGACTCAACACTAAAGGTTCCTCTGGACGTCCCTTTCTTGCATCAGGTACTAACAGTTCTGCTGGTGTCCTTCATGGGATCTCAGAGATCTTGCATAATAGTTTTGTAATTGTGTAAAATATGATTGCTGAACATTACCACAGAGGCCTAATGACTATTAGTGAAGGGGCATTCCGGTCACTACTGTGAGACTGTTTACGATCGAAATCTTGTTTAAAATGTAAATATGAGCTTTGGACTGTAAATGGTCGCAAGATAGTATAAAGAAAATCTCCTTTTTGATACATATACAGAGTTGGACTGGCACAAAAGCCACGTGAACTCTACATAAGAAGACTGAAATACTAAGTGAGCGAACATGTTAAGGAAGCTGGTAGGCAAGTTCTCTAGAAGTATTGGTAAAGACAGGACTCAAGTGCCTTCAACCGTTGTGGCCTCTTTGATTCCTCACAGGTACGACATGTTGGAGAAAACGCAACAGATGAGACACATGGACAGTCAGATAGAAACACTGATAGATATATAAGCTCAGTATGAAGCCCAAAGTATATGAACACTTAATGTATGAGTACAGTAGAAATGCATAACCTTTCAAAGTATACTCTACGTTATAGTGCACAAAAACACAGCTGGCTGGCACAGTTTCATGTTTGCCGATGTCTGTGCTATTTCTCTACTGAAGTTATGAGCAATAAAAACAAAAGTCTTTGTTCTCTATTAAACTAGCAGGTGTCTATATTCTTGTTGCATCTCCAGTAGTTTGTCGTTCTATCACGTTTTTTTTTCTTGTACCCTAATGTCGCCACCTTGTGGACTGACTAATTAGTGCAAGAAAGGTGTTTTCTCAAGCTGAGGGTAAAGAGTACATGCATATACTTTGGGCTTAGGAGAAAGTGTGTTCTCACTAAAATGCATTGTTAACTAATAATGGCAGATTACAAACAGTATTTTGAAGCCTTGTTAACTATCTCTAGGTCTATACAGGAGCCTTTGAGTCATAATATTAAATTCTAATGTTTGTTTTCTGATTATTTGACTAGTTTGCTTTCAGACAGCTATGTTAAAGGGTAATGGCACTGAGTGGTTTGTGTAAGGTTTCTTTTAATCTACGCTGCGCTATGTAACCCAAGCTAGCATGCATATGCATTGCACTGACAACAGCACTGAGCTGAGGAGAAGTGATGAATTTTAATTAAAGGTTCCATATAGTGTGAAAGGTACATACAGTGCAGGTATTTTATTTGTTGGTTTTAAGTCCTCTGGTATTTCAAGACTCTGTATATGTTGTGCCTAACTCGTTTTAAGTATCATTTTATCATTTAAGTGTTATCAAGGGCTGCAACCCTTTCAATATCCCAGTGTTTCCACTTTCTGTGGCATACCAAAGACGACCTGCACTGAGACGAGTCCACACTAGATATTTGCTAGACATCATTTGCATAGACAGCTAGACGTCATGTGCTTCCATACTGCTGCAAAAATGTAACAATGTTCTTTTTATCATTTCCTTTTTTTAAGAAAAAAAAACATTTTGTGGTTTTTGCATTTCTGTTTGTTTTTGTCAAGTTCACTCAAACCTTTTTTTGCAGGCAAAAGTTCATAAAGTAGTAAGATTTATATTTGCATTTATCTCATCTATTTACAAGGAAGTGATATTTTTGCATACCGTTTTCTACATTTTTGTACAAAAGTACTATATTATACCAGTTTATAAATAAACAGAGCCTGTGATGGAAGAAAATGGTGTGCTGTATTGTGTTGCTTTGTGCATATCCATATTCATTGTCATTGTTATTTTTATTTTAGTAACATTTAGATACTATTATAATTTTAGTGTTTATTTATAGATTTTTTTTTGTTTTCATTTTAATTTTAGTTGATCGACCCTTTGGTTATTATACTCCAGGGTCACATATGAAAATGAGAAATGTTTAAACTAGCTGAAATAAGTTTAATTTAATTTCAGTTTATTTTATTTCAATTAACTCAAGTTTTTTTATGTTTTTAGTTTTAGTTAACTATAATAACCCTGATCCATTTACTACTCTTAATAGAAAAAAGGAGACAACCGCATGATCCATCTGAGTGCTTTTTTTAATGCTTTAACCTTGCCGCCTTTCTTTTTTTCAGCTAGAAACACGTCAAACGTCCTCTAGATGGCATCAAAACTACAGCTCATGGTCTTTGTGAGGTCTTGAAAGCCACACACAGGGTTTATGTTACACTGGCATATTAGATCCCTCCTCCTTTAGTTACAAAGAGAACATTTTTGCTCACTAATACCAAAATCTCAAAGCTAATCCTCTCCATACTTGCCCATTTCGCTGATTATAAGATCAAAAGAAAGATTTCCCTGCACTACATGTCAGTGTGTGTGTTTGAGTCTATAATGCTGTGGCTCCCGGTCCCTGGTACCCTGATTCGGCCCCAAGGATATGTTACTTTGTGCGGCATGAGTCCAATGAAGACCTGCCCTCGAAATCACCATCGCCAACTCCGCTGACTCAATTCTCCCTGTCTCCCATCTGTTATAACTGACTGATCATCTCTGCTTCTTCCTATCACTCTGTACTTTGCTTCCATCCTTGTTTTTGTGAATTGACCACCATCAGCCATCTCTCATCTCACACTATCCCTCCTTCATCATTAGTGGTTTTTGCTCAGGCAAGGATCCCTTTACTTTTGCTCATATTTAGGGTAACCTCAAGTATTGAAGCCATCCCACACTGTTTGTGCTACGAACATGAATGATTCCTCTAAGTGCTGTCTTTTTTCTTTTTTTTACTAAAAAAATTTAGTTTGCTATTTTTTACCATTTTAATTCATTAAACAAAAATAAATGATGTTTATTTTGTGATGCATATAAATTTTGAAACCCCAATCAGTGCAAAACCTTACTGCCACATGCACAATTCTCATTGAACAAATGCATAGGAAATCTACTAGTCGTTCTATAATTAACATGTTCCAGAATATAGCATTCTGTTGATTTCTAAAGAAAGAGTGTTTAACAGAGCTCAGATCTACAGCCCGACTTAAGCCACAATCTACTGAGCTGAGGTTGCTGATACAAATGGAAATGGCAAAATAAGCGCTGAGGTTTTCACATGCAAAGACGTGAAACCAGCATAATGACTTTTCTTTTCTTGGTTCGCCATTCAAGTCGAGGCTTTTTATTCTCTTTGTCACAAAGGTTGGCATATAATTAACTCCTGTTTAATATGCTGTTAAGGAAGACTCCTCCCTTTGCTCTCTGTCTGAACCCCTGCCAAACTCGTGCGTGCTGGAAACCCTATGGGACACCCCACCCTTGGGCGTCCCTCAGTGAGTACAGAGGTGTTCGAAACTCTTTGGTGCCCAGATTCTTGCACTTACTGACTGGTTTTAGGCTTATTGCACACAGCAAACTGCACTCTTTGTCTGCACATAAAAAGACAATGGTACCTCATTTATAACGTTAATCTAAAAACACTTTCTTATTATCATCTGCAAGGGCAGAGGTGAAGTGGTGAATGAGGTTTTTCTTTGTTGTTCTTCTTTACCCCTCTCATCTAAGATCCCCAGCAGGGTGTAGGTTTATGACCCATTCCATCTCCTTTCCTCTCCTGGACAAAAGGACTGTGACCTCTCATCCCTTCTCCTTTTCTTTGGCTTTCTCCACCTGAAACCCTCTATTTTATGCCTCTGAAAAGACAAATGTCCATTAGAAACAACAAACACAAGCTTAGCATTTTGCCTTTTGAATGCACAGGATTCACTACTAAAAATTACCATCGTTCATACATTGTTAATACCTTGTAACATCAATATGGTAATCATTCTGCTCCTCAATGGAAATTAAAGCGCTATTGCCTTCTGATATTATTACTGTAGCTTACCAATGCAGTATTTTTATAAGGTGTTATAAACAAACAGTTGACATCTACAAAACATTAAACATAGCTTAGCAATTTGATAAATGCTTTTAAAATACACAGGATTCACACATATACATATATATATATATATATATATATATATATATATATATATATATATATATATATATATATATATATATATACACAAAGGTAGCTAATCATTATGTTTCTCGATGGAAATTACTGTAGCCTGTTACATTTTGATATCAGTTTTATCGACAGCATTTTGTAAAGTTGTATACACAACACGTTGAAATAGCTAACTGAAAAAAAACCTGGTATAAAAGAAAGTTCGAATGGCGGGTAAGTCTTGCCACGTAATTTACGGCGTTTATGTTAAGCAAAATATCCAAGTAAACTATACAAACCATTTTCTTTTAAATCTCGGTCATCCTGTGGAAATATTTAGTGTTGTGGGTTTTCTTGTAATGTCTGTAAGATGCTTTTTTCCATACAAAAAGGAGAAACCCGCCCGCTGTTATAAAAACAACGATTAAGATAAAGTTTCCCCTCAGAATCCGTTGCCGCGCTTTTTTTTCTGGCGCGAGACAAGACATAGCATAATCAAGACAACATGAATATAATCGATAGTTTTCAAAGAGCAGAAAATATTATAATCTATCACAGATGGCGTATTACTTCAGATCAGTGTATTAGCCTACTGCATGACAACAAAATTAGATTAATAATAATAATGATTTACAAGAGTAAGATTGTCATTAAATAGAAAACAGAATTACTTAACCATTAACATCGTTTAAAGCAGAAAAAGTCATTTGGAAGCGCTTAGGGATCAAGGTCCACCCTATTGCGCGGCATTATCATGACATTGCGCGTTCATGCGTGTGAATGCCAAGGTAGGGGTCCGGGAACGGTGTGTTTTAGTTTTTCTGATGTTTTCTTTTTCATTTGCTAAACAGATTAAAGTTCAATTACTCACACAAAAGAGGTGACAATACAAAACTTCCTACAGAGATCAACGGGAGAACAGGCTGAAAGGGGAAGCGGGAACAGGTGCGATCCATTCATTAACTAATATTTTTAAAAGCTAATGCATTACGTGTAGTCTCATTGCGATTACAAATATACCTGCAAACCTAAATAATCTGAGTATGCTGGCGCTTCTTAAATGCAAAAACAATTGAGTCAAGCCGCCTTTATTTAGGCTATAGCATAGCGCTTTACAGCGTCAACAGGTAATTCAAGAGGACAATAACAAAGAGTAATCTTTCCAGCTGAAGTCAATTCATTGGCGGTTCAGTGATGTCATCACCATCATCATACAGTCCAGCTCTCTTCAAGCGTCCCCAACTCATTAAGCAAGCCATAGGAATCAATGCTGCAGTCCTCAACACGAGCATCACATTTTTATTAAACTACATGCATATGGCCTATCTTTAATCTGAAAGTTTTTCGCACGCACACTAGCCAGTTATATCCTATTAGGAGCAATACAATGCATGCCTAATTTTTAAGTAGCCCATGCATAACAGTTTATGACTATACAAATATCACGCACAAGCAAAATTATCTATTTAATAAAAAAAAAAGCAACTCCGCCTTAGGAAATCACACACTTTTAAGTGCGCAAATTCTTCTTTCTTCGAGCACACTTCGCAGTTTGGGCTGACACCAGACCTGCCTCCGATGACATCACCAGAGCCGCTCCTGCTGATCGCGACGCGCGTTTGAGCGCTGCTGCAGAGCGACGCGGAGCGACGTTTATCCGCCGATCCGTCCTCGCGTTCAACAGCCAAACACGGACACGACATGGCAGAGAGGAGCCGAGGAAAGCGGAGGAAACAGGCGAACCCGCGGAGAAACCGAGGTCAGTGTGTGAACGGATCAGCTCAGTCCTGCGCTCTTTTAATCTGCTAGAAAAGAAAGCACGTCAGCACTTCCTAAACTATTATTCCACGAGTTTTAGTTGAATGCATTAATTATATTTTTTTTTGCTCTGAATGTCGGCTTTAAAATTTGCTGAACTTGCGGTCAGCTTTGCATCATTTCTGCAGTCCTCAGCATCACATTTTCATTGAGTTTTACAACATTCAGCTGTACTTTATGTGTTGCACTTCCTCACATCCTCGTGTCTTATAACCGATGGACAGATAATTGTTTCGATTTGTATTTGCCAATAAAATTAATCGTTCTCTATAAACGAAATAAAAAAATGCCTAAATCGTTTAAATAAGTAGAACTGTGAGTTTATCTTGCTTTAATATTATAGAATAGTATTAAGAAGATTACAGCTGATTTTAAAATTAATGTGACTGGCTTTAATTATTGTTAGCATTGTTAACTTATGCATTATAATAATACATGCAATACTATAATTTGTAATCACAATTCAAATCCACACTCAGTTTTTGTTTAGGCTTATGGTATTTTTTTTTCTAAAATTCACTGCAGTTCTGATAGCGTTGTCTTTCAAAAAGGGATAAAAGTAAGCTAATTAAAACACTTTCATTAAAATGTGTATTCAAATTGCAATTAACTTTAAGTTGCATTTAAATTTAAGCTGTGCAGCCATTTCTATTATTTTGCATTTACATTTGAGTAGTTTTAACACCTCACTCGATAAGACTAAATGAACTGAATGGTTTTCTTGAAGAAAAGTTGCTCAGTTGGGCCTTAAAGAGTTTCATCTCGAGCTCTGAGCCTCTTCTCGTGGTCTCAAATATTCACTTGTTTTATACGTATACCCCACAAAAGTCACACTCAACAAACTAATTAGTTTCACATTTCACATTTGTTTATAGATTGTGTGTAGATATACCCATGAACGCAAGACAAGCTCAAAGCCGAGACAGTTGTTCCCGGCGCTATCCCGAGGTCTGATACAGTAGTGGTTCAGAAGAAGTGTGAAAGGGCTTTGCTGGACCATCTGAGCGATCGTTATACACGATTGAAGATGATTTGTTTGACATGCATGCAGGACGGTGTGTATTTGAGTGCATGTATGTGTGGTTAGAGAGCTTCCTCTTTTGGATGCGACAAAAGTGTCATTTTTGTCAACCTCGCACCCGTGTGTGATGGCCAGAGCTAACGGGCAGAAGCCCTCTGTGTCACCTCTCGCACAAACACACTGTGTTAGGAGATGTGAGACGTGACCCTACCAATAATAACCTTGCTTCCTTAATTCCTCTGTCAGTCGCTGATACCTGAAAGTAACATGAAGTGGTACGGTTCGGAGCCTTTTTATTCCAGTTTACAAGATGATCAGAGCAAATAAGTCGTTTAAATATGCTTATAATGCGTCATCTTATCAGTCAAACGCTGCTGTACTTTTTCTTTTCTCCATGTTTGAGTCTTAAATGTTTGAATCAGCTGTTTTTTAATGGATGTCAGCGACTGGTTGCACTCTTTATTGGCTCCATGGAACTTTTCCATTGTACAAAAGTTTATTTGTAGTTAAAAAAAAAAAAGGTTCTTTAGATTATTTGCACTATTTTTTAGGATCTTTTTGGGGAACCATTGCTCTTTTATGTGATTGCTGCAGAAACCCACTTAGAAACCGTGCAATCTTACAAGTAATTCATTAGATTTATATGAGACTCTAGAAGCTGGAAAAGTTAGCTCAGTAAATGCTAGTTGGTCAGACTGTTTCTTAAGACACAGACTAGTGTCCTAGTAGGCGTCCACAATACTGACTGGCCACATCTTCAACATATCCGATGATTTAGCAGTTCTTTTTTTGTCAAATGTTTAATTTGTAAAGAGTAGAATGCATTGACATTTACAGGTTAAAGTGTGACGTAAGAGTCTGTAGAGGTTTTGGGGGTCACTGTAAAATGACACAATGATGCACTGTCAAAAAATGTTGGAAAACATTGAGCAATGACATGCAAGAAGTTGTAGGTAATGCAGCCTTACATTGTGTCTCCCTCTCGGTTCTTTAACAAAAATAAGTGTGTGTGAGTGTGTGTGTGTGTGTGTGTGTGTGTAGGTGCATATGCAGAACAGATGATTGTGAGGAAAAAACACAATCGCAACAAACACAGTGAGAGTTTGCTGACGCATTCGTTGCTTGTTTCATGGCTCAACAGCACATTTCTCAACTATTAAGTGTTAAACAGTGCAGATTCAGATTAATGATCATCTGAATGTGCACGTGTGTGTGTGTGTGTGTGTGTGTGTGTGTGTGTAGTGGACAGTGCGATAGTATAGCTAACAGGTAACGTGCTCAGAACCGACAAACATAAATCTCAAAGTTATGAACAAATGCTCATGCAGTGACGTTAATATAATGTTTGTTCAGATCATCTGCTTTAATTGTTCTCAAAGCGTTAGCACAAACCATTTTTAATACCTCGTTCACGGAACGTTTTAATGAAACTTTTCAGGTGGATGTTCACTTAACATTTTCCAAATGTTACTGTTTGTTTTCGGAATGTTCAGATCATTCAAAAGTAACATTCTCAAAATGTAACAGAATGATACAATGATGTCAAAAGATACAATGGAATGTTCGTCTAATGTTCACATGATACATTTTTAATAAACTAAATACATTTTTTATAATGTTAGAAAAATGTTTTCAGAGCATATGTTTGATAAATGGGCAATTGTATCTGTCCAAAACAGTTTCCGTTCTTTAGTTTTGTGTTTTGCTGGTGTCGCTCTCATCTGAGCAGCTCCAGAAACGCTTCGCAGAATGAGCTTGAGATCCACAGATGTTGTTCAGTCTGAGAACATCATCCTCAGTAGCGAGAGGAATGTCTTCTCTACGGAGGATTTAGTGACGTGCCGTCGATTCCAGGGTGGCGTCCGCATCTCTCTCGTTTGTCACAACTCCAGCCAAGTTTGTGATTGGATGATATCAGATTTCAGACATCTTAATGCAAGATGTCAACGTCGCATCTTTGTTATCTGCGATTACGGATGGTCTTTGACCTTGGGTCTTGACGTAGTGCTGCAGTTACAGCTCATTTCCTCGCCTATTGTCTCTCTGCGTGTGTTTTCTCTCTCTCTCTTTCTCTCTTATTGCTTCTTTGTGTTTTCTTTTTTCAAGTGCCAATTTATTTAAACTCTTTTTTTTTCATTCGCCTTCATTGATTTCCAAACCCCAGCCTTTGTAGGCAGCTGGGGTCCAGCTGTGTGTGTGTGTGCTGTCGTGTGTGTGTGTGTGTGTGTCTCTGGCACAGTCTTGTCACAGTGGGCAGAATGCGAGAGAAAAACGACAGAGAGAGAGAGAGAGTAAGAAAAAGTCGCTTGTCATTTTGGACAACAGAAGAGAACTGGGCAAGAAATCAGAGAGATCTGAGCGAGAGCGAGACAGCGAGGAGTCCAGGCTCCAAGGTTTATTAGTGGTGCTCCCCAAACGAGAGAACTGAGGCGTCAGACGCAGCAGGAGAGAGAACGAGGAGAAATAAAAGAAAGAAACAGAGATTGGGACAGTTAAAGTGGCGCAGGAGCTGTGTGTGTTCACCGTCAGATCGCTGACCAAATCAGAACACTGTATAACTCTATATATCACAATATAGTTATTTCTGCTGAGAATGTCATTAAAAATTGCAATATATTTTAAACCTTTAGTGGCTAAGACTGTAAAATGTCTCAGAGGGTGTGCAAGATAAATTAGGACCAAAAGTCATTTTAACACTGTGTTATTGCATACATCACTATATAGTTATTTCTGCTAAAATGTGTTCTATTTCAAACTTAACTGTAAAAGTGGCTGAGAATATATGCTTTTCAAACTGTGAGATTGCAGACTAAGTTTGTGATTTTAATGCTGTGTAATATCGCAATATAATTATTGCTGCTGGACATTTTATTTTAAGAAATGACATGTTTTAAAATGTTAGAGATTGAGACTGTTTAAGTGGCTCAGAAGATGTGTGAGATAGTTGACTAAATTAATTAGGAGCAAAATATCAGTCATTTTAACACTGTTTTACTATAGTTATTTCTGCTGAAAATTCGATTTAAAAAAATGCATTGCATTTTAAAGTGTTTCAGAAGATGTGTCTCATTGCATGATTGTATCAAAATATAAGTTATTTTATTGCTGTATAATAGCTGAAAATGTAATTGCATTCTTGAATTTGGCAGATGCTGTTATTCAAAACAAAAAACATAATTTCTAAAATATTAATATTTAAAACATGCATTCATTTTTAAAGTCTTATGCTTTTGTATGTTATATAAAAAATTCAAGTGCACTTCAAGTGAAAATCTTTTCATTATATTATATCTCATTGGAAGCAAAACATTTATATAATTTTCATATTAACTCTCAGAACGATCTCCACATTATGATACGTTCTAGTTATTTTAATAGAATGTTAAATTAGCATTATCTGGCCTTTAATAATAATTTTGTAGCACAAAAACACTATTTCTGAAACTTTTTAGTTGGACACTTGTCTAACGCTTTTGAAATGTTACAGTTTGTTTCAGAATGATTAGAGAACAATCAGAAGTAACATTCCCATGATATTTGCTAAATAACAAAATGTTACCTTAACAATCCATAGAACCAAAACATTCCGAAAACATTCCTAAATAAAACTCAGTGGCAACATTAGAACGTATTTTCAGCTCTGAAAAGTTGTATGTCTCAGCACAGTTCTCAGACACGCTCATGTTAGTGTCTCTTCAGAAGTGTGTGTATGCGTTTCCTCGGGTCACGTCTGTGTGTGGCTCAGATGTTCAGCTTCGGTCACATTAAGTCCAGCGTCTCATAAGAAACAGAAACACATCAAATGTCCTGCCGCATTAAATTACTTTGGCATTTGCATCTGGGAATTTTGAGGCAGAAAAATCGCACATTTTAACTCACAAGAGCTCAGATAGCTAATGGGGGCTTGATTTCTTTCTGTTTTCTGTATCTCTTGATGAGTTGAAGGAGAAGTCGTTTCAGTCTCCTGAGCTCTAAGCGATAACATTATCCTGTGGGTTGAAGTTAGATGAGGTTTAGTGAAGTAAACAGTTGATTAATGCCGTGTTTTAACGCAGGATGAAGCGCTGATACACAGCTAACCGATGCCTCCGGTGTTGGTGTTGTTGTTTGCTTGTCAGAATAGGGATAAACACACACCTATGCAGCACCGGCCGGTTTAAATGTTCACACACACACACACACCCACGGTGAACACACAAGTGCATACACCCGTGCGATGTG